>NW_004443991.1:2799496-2800621 GCF_000243295.1 Trichechus manatus latirostris | reverse complement strand
CACCAGATAAATACCATTTACAGTAGCCCACAAGAAGATAAAATACTTAGGAATAAATCTAACCAGAGACGTAAAAGATCTATACAATGAAAACTACAAGGCACTACTGCAAGAAACCAAAAGAGACCTGCATAAGTGGAAAAACATACCTTGCTCATGGATAGGTAGACTCAACATTGTGAAACTGTCAATTCTATCCAAAGCAATCTACAGATACAATGCAATCCCGACCCAAATTCCAACGGTATTTTTTAATGAGATGGAAAAACAAATCAACTTCATATGGAAGAGGCCCCAAATAAGTAAAGCATTACTCTAGAAGAAGAACAAACTCGGAGGCCTGACACCACCCAATTTCAGAACCTATTATACCGCCACGGTAGTCAAAACAACCTGGTACTGGGACAATAACAGATACGTAGACCAGTGGAACAGAATCGAGAATCCAGACATAAATTCATCCACCTATGAGCACCTGATATTTGACTAAGGCCCAAAGTCTGTTAATTTTGGAAAAGACAGTCTCTTTAACAAATGGTGCTGGCATAACTGGATATCCATCTGCAGACAACTGAAATAAGACCCATATCTCACACCATGCACAAACACTAATTCAAAATGGATCAAAGACTTAAATATAAAATTGAAAACAATGAGCATCATGGAAGAAAAAATAGGGACAACACTAGGAGCCCTAATACATGGCATAAACACAACATGAACCACACGTAACAACGCACAAGCACTAGAAGACAGACTAGGTAACTGGGAGTTCCTAAAAATCAAACACTTATGCTCATCAAAAGACTGTACCAAAAGAGTAAAAAGACAACCTACAGACTGGTAAAATATTTTTGGCTACGACAAATCCAATCAGCATCTAATCTCTAAAATCTACAAGATACTGTAAAACCTCAACAACAAAAAGAAAAATAACCCTATTAAAAAATGGGCAAAGGATATGAACAGGCACTTCTCCAAAGAAGATATTCAGGCAGCTAACAGACACACGAAGAAATGCTCATGATCATTAGCCAGTAGAGAAATGCAGATCAAAACTACAATGAGATATCATCTCACCCCAACAAGGCTAGCCTTAATCCAAAAAACACAAAATAATAAATG
>NW_004443991.1:2790457-2799396 GCF_000243295.1 Trichechus manatus latirostris | reverse complement strand
AAAAAAAAAAAAAAAAAAAGAAGTATTTGATGTAATAAAGCACCAGTAAAACCCATCATCTGAACTGTCCCTGAAGTGTGTTATTACAAGATTCAAACTTTCTCCCAAGCAGTCATGCATTCTTAGGACAAGCACACTACAGCCATCAAATACCGTCCTTGTCACCTTTCATTCAAATATTTCCAAAATAATGTTTAACAAGATAAGACCAGCCAACTACACAAAATTTCCAATTAGGTTTTTTACATATATTGGAAAGTTATAACAACATCTCTCAATTTAGCTACTTTCCTTCAGCTTTCTACGACTTTTATCTTCCTTCTCAAAATTATGAAAATATTCTCCTCCAGATTAAATAAAATGTAATAAAATTCACTGTCCTAGTTCAGAGTTAGTAAAAAAGTAAATAAGCCATACCCTTCACCTTGAGGAGGGTGTTTAATATACCTGACCACTCTATGAATATCTCAGTAAGTCTAGAATTTTTCTTTGTTCACGTATTAGGTAAATCAGAAAGAGGGGGTTTACCTGGTTCCAAAGGCATCTGACAGCCTCTTCTTGCACAAATCTTTTAATACGTTCCTCATCTCTTTCTTTTCTCAATCTACAATAATTCAAAATACATGACTGATACAAGGAAGGGGGCTTTGATGTACACTTCCTGTTACAACTACTAAACGCATGCAGTGTGAACAGATCAATATTCTAACAGTCTTTTCCACTTTCAGAAGATCTAAGCTGAAACTTTAGTTTTAAACTATGACTCAAAGTAGAAGCCAAATGAGATGTGGCTGAAATTCAGATTATATTAATTCTACAAAGTACTGCCAGTGATAAAAAATAAAATATGAAACGGCTCTTTATCTGGCTTCAACCTCCCAGCCCCAACACAAAAAACGCAGAAGCTGCAGAAAGGCATAGTTACTCAAAGGCTCCAACACACCGAGTTTAGTACAGGTAGTCCCCGATTTATGACATATTCAAGTTACGACAGACCGCAGTTATGACAAACCGCGCTTACGACTGTGTTGTTTTTTTTTTTTTTTTACATCTTATCATTAGCAATATGTACTAAATACAATGTTGCAGAGCGTACTTTGCTAATGTTATCATATCTGTAAGCTTATATGCAATGTTTCCAATCTCCAAAGACAAAGATCAGATTTATAAAGACACTGGTAACAAAAGGCAATAATAATGAAAACTAAAAAAAGGAAAAAAATAAGGTGTTCAACTTATGTCAGAACCAACTTACAAGGGAATCATCAGAACGAAACCCGTTCATAAGTCAGGGACTACCTGTATTCAGGATCACAGCTTGAACCACCCTCTTCTAAGAGACTAACAGGGCTAATCCCATCAAACTTCACATCCCTGTTTGCCCCCAGGTCCTGTCATTTTGTCATCATTAACAGACCTCCTCATCCATCACTCCCCCTCGTTCATTAAAGTTTTAGCTATGGGCTCACTGCCACCTTCTCCTATTCACACTAACAGAAACTCAGTGCTCCTCAGTTATCCATTACCTCCCAGACTGTCATCACTACTCTGCTCTGAAGCTCTGACCCAATTCCATACTTTCTCAAACCCTTCACTTGTACCATCTAAAATGAGTTGCAGTGGAGTTGACTCTGATTCATGGTGACCCCATGAATAGAATTGTGCTCCAGAGGGTTTTCAATAGCTGATTTTTCAGAAGCAGAATGCCAGGCCTTTCTTCCAAGGCACCTCTGGGTAGACTCGAACCTCCAACCTTTTAGCTAGCAGCTGAGCACGTTAACCGTCTGCACCACCTAGGGACTCCTTGTGCCATCTAACTCCTGAATTGTAATCAGCAAACTCTCTTATATACTCAACATTTTCTCTGAACTTTTCCTTTACCCAGCCAGACCCTCCTCTAAGGGCACCACAGCCATCTCAAATGGAGGCTAACTTTTTCTCTCATATATCAGATTGCTTTTCACTGCTGTTTTCAAATGATTCTTTACCTTTCTCCTTCAAGAAAACCCTATGAAGCAGTTCTACACTGTCACTTGGGGTTGCTGTAAGAACAAACTTGAGGGCACCTAACAACAACCTCACACTTCTCCTCTTAAGTCTCCCACATCCTTATCCCTCTCTTCATTCTCAAGTGTTGACCACACCATCCACTTTAATGAAAATGATGAGGCATCAGACGGGACTTCCCCATCCTCCCAGCTGGACTGCACCTGCTCCTACCTCAGGCCACTCCCTCTCCTTGTGCACTGGATCTCTTCTCTCACCTTCTCAAGCACCTCAGTTCTGTTCTTATTATTTCCTCTTTCTTCTGCAGCATCAGTTTTTCCCTCTCTACTGAATTACTCTCATCGGCACACATACAAGCTGTGTCATCTCCAATCTTTTAAATAGAACTTTCCTTGACTCCACATCCTCCTCCAGCAACCAGTCTACTCTCTTCTCCCCACAGCAACACTCCCCAAAAAGAGTTGCTGTACTCACTCTTTGGGGCCCTGGTGGTACAGGGGTTAAGAGTTTGGCTGCTTCACAACAGACCCAACTGAAATTAAAAGAATTCTCATAGAATACTAAGAGTTCAGCTGCTAACCAAAAGGTCGGCAGTTCAAATCCACCAGCCACTCTTCGGAAACCCTATAGCGCAGTTCTACTCTGTCCTATAGGGTTGCTATGAGTCAGAATCAACTTGACAGCAACGAGTTTGGTTTTGGTTTGGATACTCACCCTTTAAGCTCTGCCCCCACCCCTACTCACTAGACAGCCCATCCTAATCTGGCCTTCACCCCGGTTTGAAACGACTCCACTGGAAGACGAAAACTGGAAGCTTGTGCCTGGTCTCTCCTGTACTCTGCCCTTCTAGCAAATGACTGACCCTCAGGGTAGTGTTGGGGACCACCCCCCCACAGTCACCAATAACCTCCAGCTGCTAAATCTAAAGGACCATTCTCCTGTCGTCATCCTACAGCATCTTCTGTCTCTCCTGAAACACTTCCTCTGCTGGAGGTGGGACACACGCTCTCCAAGTTCTCCTCCCACTCTGACTGCTCCCTCCAGTCTCTTCTGCTGCTTCCTCCTCTTCCATCTGATATTAGTAAGCATTGCTGGTTGAGGTATTAATATTCAAAACAAATTGATGACATCCTAACTTTCCTGGGTTGGCACTGAGTAAAGCATATGAGCCATGGAATTAAGGAATAATTCCCACCACAGCCCCAGGATTTTGGACCCTTTTGAACCCCTGCTACTTCCTTTAACGCTTATGTCACCTACTAGGTTCTAGTTAGATTCTCTCATTTTCCCATTTTTATACTTTTTCAGTTTTCCTACATTTTCCACAATTAGAATTATAGATGCCCATAAAGCTCTTCCATAATGCTCACATTCATTCACTCAACATATATTGCTATACTGCATCTATGTACCAATCTCTGTGCTAGGGATGGGGATGCACATGACAGTCTCTGTCCTCAAGATGCTTTTGGTCTATTGTAGGAGACAAACAAGCAAACCAACAGTACCAACACAGTGTGAGAAAATTGTTCAGACCACACCAGAAATGACTCCATGTGCTAAATCAGCTCTGAGAATCTGCCTGGCAAACCTACGGCACTTAAACAGGACTTTTGACGTACCTCCTTATTTCATCAGTTAAGCAGACAATGTGTTCCTGCATTCTGCGCAGCCGAATTTCGTAACGCACATCTCTGGCTCGAGGGTTGTAGTTTCTGGCATAAAAGCCCCGCCAAAAGGCCTGCAACTTGGTGGCTGCTTCATTCAATTTCTGAATGGCAACTTTATCTTGCCCCAAAGCAACAGATCTTTGGGTTGAAATCCTACAGGGAATTTTCTCTAAAGCTGTTTGAGACATGGTTTCTTCACTATCTGGTTGTGTATGGAAGACACTGTGTCCAACTGACTGAAGAAAAGATGTAAGACTATGCTTATCATCCTTCAAGACAGCACTGAGTATGGGTGGCTCAGGACAAGGCAACAGCCCAGCTTTCTCATTTACCTCTGCACTGATCTCGCTTTGCATTATTTTAACAGAATTCCCTTTTGCAGCCCATAAAGCCTTTTCCTCTTCCTTATCCAAGTCCTGGTTTTCCAGCCCTTTGACAGATTCATTTGCTACATCATCATCTTCTAGGTCCAAGTTAATACCCTGTAGCCTCAACTCAACCGTAGGAGATACTGGAGACAATCCTGATGCAACTGGCATAAAAGTAGACTCTGAAGAGAGAAGACTACAGTTTAACTTGTCCTCATCCGTCTGTATGTCTTCTAGGTGCAGATCATTTCGAGAATATCTTGTAGTGTGTACAGAGCCTGGAAAGTTATTCTTAACAGCATATAATTGATCATCTTTATTGCTTATCCCAACCCAAGAATTGACTTGGATGATGGGTTCTGGAAGGATAAACAAAGAGTATCATTTATACCACTGAATATTTAAAGAGTTCTTTTTAGTTGTATCCTTTTAATTAAATGTAATCCCTTAAATTTAGTAAAATGCAATAAAATGCCTTAATGAGTTCCTCTACAATGGCTAAAATATCAAATCAAACATTCTTTAAGAAGATGAATTCTCACATTAATCCTAAGAATAATCAAAGCAACAGCTCTGTATAAAAGGCAGCAGTGCTATAAATGCTTTGAAATAACAGAAAAGTAATATACATGCACGAATACACACACATATATATATAAATGAGATCCAAATGATTACTTACATTATCCGACTAATAAAAAAATTATAAAAATATGCACTTTCTTCTGTTTTTTGGTCCCCACCAGATCAAATGACTCACCACTTTCTTGGATTATTTGGCAATCTTGAACAGGACTTGAATGCTCAGGTACAAGGGGCGACCTTGTTTCAATAGAAGCAAGAGGAGACAATTCTTCATTTTGGCTTTGATTCATCAATTGTCTCTGGTGAAACCTAAAAATCAACGTCTGATGTAATTTAATACAAAACAAAGAGGAAGCTTTTCTGCTTCCAAGTAATAAAGTCTAAAAAATGAAAGTTTACATGTTTTAAAAGTAGGTACCTTTAATCACCTCCAAATTACAAAGCTTCATGTGAAAACATGGGATAGAAAAGGTTAAGAAACCTATTTTTCAATCGCACAGAGAGACACCCTCATCTCTGACAGAAGTGACAACTAAATGCTCCTAGCTATACTTCTTACTGGAGCCCTGGTGGTGTAGTGACTAACAGCTTGGCTGCAAACCAAAAGGTCAGCAGTTCAAGTCCACCAGCTGCTCCCTGGAAACCCTATGGGGAAGTTCTACTCTGTCCTATAGGGTTGCTATGAGTCAGAATGGCCTCGACGGCAATGGGTTTGGTTTTTGTTTTGTTTTGTTTTTTTTGTAGACTTCTTACTGCTATTTAAAGATCCACATGAAACATCTACATGAATAGCACAAAGACGTTTTTTAAAAACCCCACTTCCCCAGACTGCTCAGTTCTCCCACTCCACAAGTGATCAGCAATGCAGTTCTCAGGGGATGGGTGAGCGGGACTGCCCTGCGTGACTCAGCTCCACTGCAGCACTGTCACAGTGACGAGGGCTGAGTGCCCAGGAGCAAGCGGGCTGCAGTGCTTGCCTCAAACCTAGCAATTAGATCCACTAACACCATAGAAAAGCTCAGCAGTATTTTCACTCATGAGTTCATCAGCTACTGTAAATAAGTGGACTTACTTCTGCTTGCTCAGAATCTTCTCTAGTTTGGCATCCTCTGCAGTTTGAAGACCCAGTGTAGAAGTGAGAGGACATACTGTGGCCAAATACTGGACAAGCTGAATGTGCTGGCCAGGCCGATAGGCTCTCCCCTTGCCTTGACTATACAGCCATTCAGCTTTCAAACTGAAATTGGGGAAAATAAAGGACAGGAAATAGCACCAGGGTGAACAAGACATATTTTTAATATGAGCTTCCTTCTTAATTTATCCTTATAGCACCACTGAGTATTTTTCATAAATGAAACTATTCATTCAAGTTTTTTAAAAAATTAATCCTTTTGATTCACTTCCCTTACTCTAATATACTTTAAAACTTTTTTCTTGCTTAGGGGCACTTTCACAGAATTGCATTAGTGTTTCCAAATATTTTAAAATTATTTTCAAAGAAGCAATGAGTATCCCCTCCATTTACTCTGGCAAACTGAACTGCCTAAACGCACCAAGTGTGTTTAAACCCATGAGTTCATAAGGACAGTTTAAAAAAATTACTTGCTCTCAGCTGGCGGAAGCTAGTGAACCACAAACTCATTATCTTAAAAACCAGTAAACAAAAGGTAAGAAGTAAATATTACTAATTCTATCTTTCCTATACAAATTATAATAGATAATCAAATAGTTACTTCATAGAAGTATTCTAGCTAATAAAGAAATGAATGACAGAACTGGAATTCCACTATTTTGCAACCCTTAATGACTTCATGAAGGAGCTCTAGTAGCACAGTGGTAAAAGTGCTTGGCTGCTAACTGAAAGCGCGGTTCAAATCTACCAGCTGCTCCATGGGAGAAACATGTGGTAGTCTGCTTCCATAAAGATAACAGCCTTGGAAATCTACTCTATCCTATGGGGTCACTATGAGGTGGAATCAACTCAGTGGCAATGGAGTAGTAATGACTTAATAAATCTAGGCATTGATTTAGGCTAATAACACAAGAGACAACAAGAGCAGGGTACAGAATCAACACATAAAAATCACTCTACACCAACAAGGAGAACACCAAAAAGGAAATTTAAAAAAAGTAACATTTACAATAGCCCTCAAAAGGATAAAATACCTAGGAATAAACTCAACAAGGGATGTAAAAGACTTGTACAAGGAAAACTATAAAACACTACTGCAAGAAACTAAAAGAGGGGGCGAGGCCAAGATGGCGGAGTAGTCAGATTCTTCCGGTGGACCCTCTTACAACAAAGATCTGAAAAAACAAGTGAATCAATTATATATGACAATCTAGGATCCCTGAACATCTAAGACAAAGTTGAGGAACTGGACTGAGTGGCAGGGGGAGGGAGAGATGGTTCGCAAGCACCGAGGAGTTGCCAGATCTGACCCAGTGATAGCCTGAGCCCTTCAGGCCTGAACAGCTCATGGGTGAGCGGTGAGGCAAGCAAGCAGCCGTGTTGGGAGGCATGTTTTCCCCACCGGGAGAGACACAGCACCAGAGACTCTACTCGGCCACCCAGAACCAGTTGGAAGCAGCCCTCGATCAGTGAAAGATAAGTACTTGCGTACAGCCTACAACGCGGATCAAAAACGGCCCCCCTTAGGGAAAAACCTCTCTCCCATTTACCTCCCTGCTCCCTGCTCTGCACTGGGTCCCGGACTGGCTTCAGCAATTGCCGAGTCCCCTGGGCCGGAAGTAGGATCCGTCACATGCTCTGAGCCATTCTCCTGGCCTTGGAGAGTGAACAAATTAACAAACAAGGGAAAAAATAAACTGCCGGCTCCCCTAAGCCAGGAACCCAGGGTAGGCACAGCTCCTTTGCCTAGGTACAGGCATAACGGATCCATGGACTTTGAGTGCCTTTCCCCCTGGACAGACTTGCGTGAGCCCATCTCAACAGCGTAGGCACTCATTACCACAGTACAACAGGATATATACCGGAACTCTAAGTTCAACTGTTTCAGCTGTGAAGTGGCAGGTTCTTGACATTTGACACGGCTCTGCCCATTAAACAGGGTCTTCACCTACCCACAACAGGGGCCTGAGGACTGGTGGCTCCACCCACGCCACCTACAGTAGAGGCCCATGAATAAGAGGTGTCCCCCAGTCCTTACAGCCAACAGCACTGGGTGCTCATAGTCCGGCTGCAAAACCCACCCACCTACACACTCCAGGGAACAGGGACATGCCATCTACCTGGACACTCGGGCGTGGTCGTCAGCCCCCTGCCTTGTTCAGAGTGTGTCCCCCTGCTGCAGCCAGATGCCTGTGCCTACATCAATCACCCATGCCTGTCTAGGACTGTAAGTGAGAGCCTATACCACACACTTGGTGGCTATCTACCTGGGCACCTGAGCTGAATCCATACAGGAGGAGTGGGCGGACTCCTGAGCTCACATACCTAGTAACAGATCTAACCACCTGCTGACAGGACATTAGAGTTTCAAAGGTGCCAATAATCAAACCAGCTCATAAGAGCAGCCTATTTGGGCATATAAAAACAAAACAAGAAGCTAGGACAAGTAAGCGAACATATAAAGAAATACATGTAATAACTTATTGATGGCTCAGAGACAACAGTCAATATCAAATCACATAAAGAAGCAAGCCATGATGGCTTCAGCAAGCTCCCAGAATAAAGAATCTAGAAATTCTCCAGAGGAGGAAAATTTCTTGGAATTACTAGAGGCAGAATACAAAAGATTAATATACAGAACTCTTCAAGAAATTAGGAAGGCAATTAAGCAAAACGCAGAACATGCAATAGAGTAAAATCAAAAGATTAGAGAAGAGCATAATGACAAATTTAACAGGCTGCAAGAATCCATAGAGAGACAGCAGTCAGAAATCCAAAAGATTAACAATAAAATTTTAGAATTAGACAACTCAACAGAAAGTCATAGGAGCAGAATTGAGGCAGTGGAAGTCAGAATTAGTGAGATTGAAGATAAAGCACTTGACACCAACTTATCTGAGGAAAAAAACAAGATCAAAACCTGGTTCTTTGAAAGATCAACAAAATTGATAAACCATTGGCCAAACTGACAAAAGAAAAACAGGAGAGGAAGCGATACTACGTATAAAAAATAAGATGGGTGATACAACAACAGAACCAACTCAGATTAAAAGAATCATAACAGAATACTACGAAAAACTGCACTCTAACAAATTTGAAAACCTAGAGGAAATGGACAAATTTCTAGAAACTCATTACCTACCTAAACTAACACAAACAGAGGTAGAACAACTAAAT
>NW_004443991.1:2773611-2790357 GCF_000243295.1 Trichechus manatus latirostris | reverse complement strand
AAGGCAGAGAGGGTTAGGAGCTGGTTGAATGGACATGGAGAATCAGGGGTGGAAAGAAGGAGTGTGCTGTCACAGTATGGGGAGAGCAATTAGGGTCACATAACAATGTATGTATAAATTTTTGTATGGGAGACTAACTTGAAATATAAACTTCATCTAAACTACAACAATAAAAAAAAAAAAGAAACTAAGAGATCTACATAAATGGAAAAACGTTCCATGCTCATGGATCAGAAGACTCAACATTGTGATAATGTCAATACTACCCAAAGCGATCTATCGATACAATGTAACCTCTACCCAAATCCCAAGAATATTTTTTTAATGAAATGGAAAAACTAATCACCAACTTTATATGGAAAGGAAAGAGGTTCTGAATAGGCAAAGTAAAATTAAAAACAGGAGGAGACCTCACACTTCCCTACCTCAAAACATACGATATAGCTACAGTAATCAAAACAGCCTGGTACTGGTTCAATGACAGACACATACACCAATGGAACAGACTTGAGAACCCAGAAGAAAATCCATCCATCTCTGGGCAGCTGATCTTCAACAAAGGGCTGAAGTCCATTCAATGGGGAAGAAACACTCTCTCTAACAAACAGTGCTGGCAAAACTGGATATCCATTTGTGGGAAAATGAAACGGGATAGATACCTAACACCATACACAAAAATTAAATCAAAATGGATCTAAGATCTAAATGTCAAAGCTAAAACTATAAAGTTCCTGGAAGATAACATAGGGACAAAACTAGGGGACCTAATTTTGAGCATAAACAGTCTATCAAACACAACTACAAATGCATGAGCAACACAAGACAAATTAGGTAACTGGGATCTCCTAAAAATTAAATATTTATGCTCATCAAAAGACTTTACCAAAAAAGTAAAAAGAAAATCTGCAGACTGGGAAAAAATCTTTGGCAACAACATATCTGATAAGGGTCTAATCTCTAAAACATACAGAACACTTCAACACCTCAACAACAAAAATGGGCAAAGGAAAGGAACAGATGCTTCACCAAAAACGACATTCAGGCAGCTAACTAACACATGAAGAGATGCTTGCCATCATTAGCCACCTAAGAGATGCAAATCAAAACTACAATGAGATTCCATCTCACCCCTGCAAAAATGGCACTGATCAAAAAAACAGAAAACAACAAATGCTGGCAAGGTTGTGGGGAGAGTTGAACTCTCATACACTGCTGGTGGAATTTGTAAAATGTGACAACCACTATGGAAAATGGCATGCTGCTTCCTCAAAAAGCTAGAAATAGAAATACCTTATGATCCAGTAATCCCACTCCTAGGTATATATCCTAGAGATATTAAGAGCAGTGACAGAAAGAGACATACGCACACCCATGTTCATTGCAGTATTATTTACAATAGCAAAAAGATGAAAACAACTTAAGTGCCCATCAGTGGATGAATAGATAAACAAATTGTGGTACATACATACAATGGAATACTACACAACTATAAAGAATAATGGTGAGTCTGCAAAACATTTTATAACATGGATGAATCCAGAGGACATTATGCTGAGTGAAATAAATCAATCACGAAAGGACAAATATAGTATAGTCTCATTTTTATAAAAGTGAAGAATAGCTATACACACAGAAAGCAATGTTCTTTGATGGTTACCAGGGATGGGATGAGGAGGGGGGAGGAATCACTTTCTAGATAGTTGTCGATGTTAGGTGGCATTGAGTCAGTTCCAACTCAAAGGGACACTATGGACAACAGAAAAAAACACTGCCCGGTCCTGTGCCATCCTCACGATCATTGCTATGTTGCATCCATTGTGTCAATCCATCTTGTTGAGGGTCTTCCTTTAGACAGTGGACACTTCTTATTTTTGGTGATGAGAAAGGCAATACCCGATATGGGTGAAACCTGCACAACTTGTCCAAGGTAAATGAAGACACTAAGAATTATGTAAGAATAAGGGACAATTCTGGTAAATGCTGTATCATACAATTTTGCAACAACAGTAATAACCAAAAAATATATGTGTGGTTACATAGGTAGAAGATATGCACGCATATGTGTATATAGGTAGGCACGTGAATATGAGTGTGCATGTATAGGTGTATCTGTAGGTATATGTATACACATGTTTGTGTGCACTGCATATACATTCATGTATGTAATAAACCACATGGGGGCACAGTTATGGATACTTCCTAAACATAACCAAACATCTTGCGGGATTGGTTTACTGGGTCAAAGGCTTGGGACCACAGTCTCATGGGACAACTGTCAATTCGCATAACATAGTTCATAAAGATAATGTTCTAGATTCTAGTTTGGTGAGTAGCAACTGGGGTCTTAAAAGCTCTTCAGTGGCCATCTAAGACAAAGCTATTGGTCTCTACCGATCTGGAACAAGAGAACGAAGGAAACCGAAGACTCAAAGAAGAAACTAGTCCATAGGACTAATAGCTCACATGAACCATGGCCTTATCTAGCCTGAGACCAGAAGAACTAGATGATGCCCAGCTATCATCACCAACCGTTCTGACTAAGGACTCAATAAAAGGTCCCGGGCAGAAAGGGAGAAAAGTGTAGAACAAAACTCAAATTCCTAAAAAAAGGCCAGACTTACTGGACCAACAGAGACTAGAGGAACTCCTGAGACTATTGCCCTAAGACACCCTTTGAATTGACCTTGAAACTGAAGCCACTCCTGGTAGTCACCTTTCATCCAAAAATAGACTGGCTTATAAAATAAACAATATCACCTGTAAGTAATGTGCTCCCTTAAACAGTCAACTATATGAGACCAAAAGGTCAACATTTACCCTAAAACAAAGATGAGAAGCTAAAGAGGGGCAGGGAAGCTAGATTAACGGAAACAAAACGAACAGAATGGCAATAATGAGAATGTTGAAATACTGTGAAAAATTTAACCAATGTTATGGAACAATTCATATAAAAATTGTTAAACGGGAACCTAATCTGCCATGTAAACTTTCACCTAAAACACAATATTTAAAGAGAGAGAGAGAGACAAGAAGACACTGTGTGCCTTCCAACAGAACCCACATAGTCCTCCCCCCTAAAAAAAAATCAAACCTGAATTAGGTCAAACCTCCACATCCAACTACCAATTTAGAGGAAATGCAGATGAGAGAACATGTGAAAGGACACAGGGATGCAATTGGCAAAATGTTTTCTGTGATTTGCCAATGCCACTAGAAAAGAAAAACTGGTTTCTAACTATGAGAAATGAGGTATGCCAAACTGATTAAATGAAGCTCTATAATCCCAATCTTAGTCTAACAATTAAAAGAATCATTTTATCTAATAAAAATAATTAGGAGTATTTCCTCCATGGAAACATTCCTATAGACTGTACCAAAACCATTCAGAATCTTCATGAAATTTGCTCTAAATTTTCCTAAGTTCTGTTCCCAAGCAAACAGCTTATTGAAAAGCTGTCCACAAAAAAAAAAAAAAAAAAAAAAAAACGGGCCAGAGTAGAGGACAATCACTACCTTAAATATGAGTCAGCAAGCAGCATTTCCAGATTACAGATGGTTTGTAGTTTGGCAGGAAGAATAAGCAGAAGTGAAAGAGAATAGAGGAGAAGGTTCAACCTTGAATATGTCACAGTTTAAGTGTGTGAAAAAACACAAACTGAGGAGCATGAATTACTGCAAGATGTTTTTTTTTTGGCCTTTACTTCACATGAATTTATCAATAAACAGCATTATGCAAATTTTGGGGGCCTCCCAGGTGGTGCAAACTTAACCAGTCAAAAGGTTGGTGTTTTGAACCCACCCGGAAGTGCCCTGAAAGACAGGCCTGGCAATCTGCTTCCAAAAGGTCACAGCCTTGAAAACCCTATGGAGCAATTCTACTCTGCAAGCATGGGGTTGCCATGAGTTGGAATCCACTTGGTGGCAACTAAGAACAACATGCAAGTTTTATAAAATCCATAAGATACTTTCCTAGGTAAAAAAAGAACTTCCTCGCAAATTAAAACACCATTGTAATTCAAAGAAAAACAAAACTAAAATTTATTCAGCTCTCACACATTCATTTCAAATCACTGGATTATGATTCTTCTCTTGAAATTAAAGGAGCAGTCTACTTAAAGTAACACAGAAATAACAACTATTAAGAAAGATAATTTAAAATAATCTGCCCCTCAAAAGAGAGTATTGAATGAAATGATATGATAGCTGGGATTTGCTTAAAATATTCCCTTAAAAAAAGGGAGCTAGAGGGAACAAAATGGGCAAAATGCTGACAACTGTTCAAGTTGCGTGGTGGGTACAAGGGATTCATTACTTTATTCTCTCTACTTTAGTATATGTTTGAAAGGTTCTTTTGAAAAAGGACTATCAACTTTCTCCGAAGTCCTGCTCCCATCAGATGTCTAACTAAATGACGCTAGGTCTAGCAAGGTCCTATAAACAGTAAAACAGAGATCGAAACAAACTTCGTGAAGAATGCAAAATACTGGTGCTACACAAAGGTGCTAGTCCTTCCACAGGTGTGATTCGCTGGTGGCACAAATGGTTAAGTGCTTGGCTGCTGATGGAAAAACTGGCGATTTGAACCTACCCAGCCGTGCTGTGGGAGAAAGACCTGGCAATCTGCTTCCAAAAAGATTACAGCATAGAAAACCCTATGGGCAGTTTTACTGTCACATGGGGTCACTATGAGTCAGAATCAACTCGACAGCACACAACAGCAGCAGCTTCTCTCTGAGCAGGAGCCAGCCAATGCATCACAGGGCTGGGTTACTGCTCAAACTACTCTTTCGGGGGACATATACACCCAGGATTTGTCTACCTAAAGTCATCCAAGAGCCTGGGATACTTTCCACAATGGAGGAGAACTTTAACCTGGATGCTTCTGATGAATACCAGTTAGGCTACATAGATACACCACCACCCATCCATTGCTGCTAAGTCGATTCTGACTCAGACCAACCCTATAGGACAGAGCAGAACTGCCCCACAGGGTTTCCAACACTGTAATCTTTATGGAAGCAGACTTCTACATCTTTCCTCCACAGAGTGGCTAAGTGTTTGAATCGTCAGCCTTTTGGTTTGTAGTCGAGCGCTTAACCACTGTGCCATCAGGGCTCCTGGATAGGTACAAAGCTGGAAATTGCTGTAACTCAGGGCAATTCCCAAGGTTGACCAAGAAAATGTTTTGAACACTACTCAGACCTCTTAACAATATTTAATGTAATAGCTCTCTCCCACCTCAACAGAATACTTCCAGAGTTCTTTTAAAACATAAAGCACTGTTTACAAAGACTACAGAGTTTTCTCAAACATCAACTGCAGTAGCATTTCCTCTCTAGTCTGGCATCGACAACAATCTAGGTTCCTCAGTTGGAATATAACTCAGTTTATTTATCTAGTCTTCAGCTGATGGATATTTGGGTTGTTTCCAGTTTGGAGTTATCATGAATAAGGCTGCTATGAAATGCTTGTACAAGTCTTTTGATAGACACAGGCACTTATTTCTGTAGTATATATACCAGAAGTAGAATTGCTGGGTCATAAGGTATATATATATGTTTAACTTCAGCAAACACTGCCAGTTTTCTAAAGTGGTTGTAGCCTTTACATTCTCAGAGCGGTGCTTGAGAGTTCCAATCGCTCCACATCCTCAGCAACACTTAGTATTGTCGATCCTTTTAATTTCAGTCATTCTGGTGGATGCTGGATACTTTGAAGACTCCATAATATCCAGGAAACAGTAATCCTTCTGAATTATTAAAAAGTCAGTATCAGTGGTTACCTCTAGTGTGGAGGGGCGTTATGATGGGAGTGGGGCACGGGGGTCTTTGAGTACTAGTTATAGTCCATTCTTGCTCTAGGGAGGTGATTACATGGGTATTTTTCATTATTATTCTTTATCTGAATTATATGACATTTTGCAATTTTTTTAAAAAGGGGAAATCTGTTTAAGAAAAGGCTGCTACTGAGCTACCCCTCCCACCGCTTCATTTCTCCCACGCGTCTTTGGTGAAGGGCAACCCCACAGAGAGAGAGGGTGCCCCCGGTGGGAGTCCACCTTCCCAACCTCCTGGAGTGTCTGAAATTGAGTGTTTGAAAACATTGTAGACAGAGCTCAAAGAAAGTTCAAATTATCCTTAAAGTCACTTGGATGAAAACAATCCCCACAGTGTAGAACACAAATTTTGCATTAGTATTCACTCAGTCATTCAACAAATATTTACGTTCTGGCTCCTTTAATGCTTGCTTTAGTTTCAAAAGAGCTCTTCAATCCTTAGCCCCAATCCTTAAGTAATAAACCAATTGCCATCAAGTCGATTCTGACTCATGGTGACCCTATATGTGTCAGAATAGAACTGTGCTCCACAGAGTTTACAACAGCTGATTTTTCAGAAGTAGATCGCTAGGCCTTTCTCCCAAGGTGCCGCCGGATAGACTCAAACCTCCAACTTTTGGTTAGCAGCCGAGTGCACTAACTGTTTGCACCACTCAGGGACTCCAATAAATGACAATTACCATTTATTAAATACCTACTATATGATCAGAACTATGCTATATACATTATCTAATCCTCATAAAAATCCAAAAACAAAATCCCTTGCCATTGAGTCAATTCTGACTCAGTGACTCCACAGGACAGAGTTGAACTGCCTCATAGGGTTTCCAAGGCTGTAATCTTTATGGAAGCAGACTGCCACATCTTTCTCTCACGGAGCAGCTGGTGAGCTCAAACTGCCAAACTTTTGGTTAGCAGCCAAGGGCTTAACCACTGTGCCACCAGGGCTTCTCTAATCCTAACATCCTTGAAAATTAGGTAATATTATCCATATTTTACTAATGAGGAAACTAAGACTCAGAGAAGTTAAAAAACTTGCCAAGGCCACACAGCTAACAGGAAGCAGGAAAAGATGTGACTCTGTCTCCCGACTAGGTCTCAATCCTCTTCCCAGTCTCTCTATACCAAACCCCTAGCTCACCATACTGCCTCCAGAATATGAAAATGTTGCCAGTCCTACTCACACAGAAAAGTCCAACAATGTATCTTCTTCCTTTCAACTGAAGATTCAGAGAAGACAACCAAGTAAACCCATACTCCAGCTTTAAAACTAGTCACAGTTTGAAACAAAATAACATTTCTTCTCAGGGCAACACTAACTGCAGGACAAGGAAAAGCCACCCTTCTTTGAAGGCAAACTGAACCTAACATAGGTCCCTCACCCTACACCAATGCCACCACTATCTAGTTCCTGTTTGCCATTCCTTACTGACCCCACCCTATTCAATAACTAGATCAAAGAGTAGGGAGAAGGAAATGGAAAACTAGCCCTGGTGGCACAGTGGTTAAGAGCTCATCTGCTAACCAAAAGAGCAGTTCGAATTCACCAGCCACTCTTTGGAAACGCTATAGGGCAGTTCTACTCCGTCCTATAGAGTCACTATGAGTCAGAATTGACTCAACGGCAAGGGGTTTAGTTTCTGGGGGGTCTATACCCTACCACTCATCCCCCCATTAGGAAATCTCTTGAGTGACTATCAGTCTGTAGTACAGAAGGACAAAGAAGTAGAGAAAGACTGTATAGTGTCCCTTCACTCATGTGTATTTGTTAAGAAGAGAAAATAGAATGAGGCTTAGTAACGAGAATAAAGTCATCTCAACTCTCACTATCCCCTGTAACTCACCTCCTCTTGTCTACATGCTAGTTCCTTTAAAAAAAGAAAAAAAGAAAAAAAAAAAAGCCGAACAAGTTGCGACTGAGTTGATTCCAACTCATGGCGATTTCATGTGTGTCAGAGTAGAACTGTACTCCATAGGGTTTTCAACAGCTGATTTTTCAGAAGTAGATCACCAGCGCTTTCTTCTGAGGTGCCCCTGGGAGGACTTGAATCACCCTTTCAGTTAACAGCTAACCATTTAACCATTTTGCCTCCCAGGGACTTGTGTGCCATCAAGTCGATTCCAACTCATGGTGACCCTAAAAGACACAGTAGAACTGCCCCCCAGAGTTTCTTAAACTGTAATCTTTACGGAAGCAGATAGCCAGCTCTTTTCCCCCATGGAATAGCTGGTGGGTTTGAACCGCAGACCTTTCAGTTAGCAGCTGAGTACTTAACCACTGCACCACCAAGCCTCCTCCCACAGACTTATCACCCCTAAATCCCTGATTTCACTGACCATGTATCACTGTCACCCCATCCAAGCCATAGAAACCATCAATTATCTAGAGTCGGGGCAGTTCCCACTACTGCTGCTTCACAGGTATGAGAAGGAAACGACCAATCAGCAAGTCAGCTACAAGTTCAAAATTGGAACTCTGTCCATATTTTCCCACAGAGTTGTTGTTATAAAAGTTAGTTGGGTTCTAAGGCATTATAATACTGCCCTCATGTAGGTGAGGGGTCACAAGCTTTTGGGGGATGATCTGAGACACTAAGCAGCATCTATAACATGGTTTCTATGCAAAATGTGGTTCAAGCCCCAAACAACTGATTAACAAGAAAAACTTTTAGAAATAAAATTGTTGTATGTTGGGTACTAAGTTATACCCACTAGCCCGCATTTAGGGGACTGACATTTATTTCCTATCCATTTTGGAAAGGACAGGAAGTCCTAAATGACCAGCATATAGGCTGCTAGCATATAGTCTGCTACATGACTGTACTAACAATCTTAATTCAAAATGCACATTTTAAGAAATATTCAGCTTATTAAACTGTAGTAAACCAGAAACGGTCCGTTCAGTAACTTCCATGATAAATGTGATGTTAAAGAGGTCATGTTCACCTTTCCTTCTGAGAAATCATGTATCCATCTAGGACTCTGAGATTTAAGCACCAGCTGACGATGTACGGCCGATAGTCAAAGCCTGGAATGGAAGGTGTTGCCATCACACAAGGATTGTTCATAATCGACAACTGTTCCAATTCACTTAAGGATGCCAAAAAAGAGATCTGGAACGAAGGACATCTTTGTTGAATAAAATGGACTATTCAGTGTCAAGTACAGGGCTTCTGCTGGTTACTCATCTTTGACAGAATTTGACAATAGAACAACTTCCCTCTTGTTCTGCAAAGTAACAACGCTCTTCTATTGTCCACTGACTTTTAAAATTCCAACAATATGGCCATCTGTTCTTGCTGCACGAAGTCCCTTAGAAAATATCAGCACTATTTCCTAACAGAGAAAACCCTATCTTAAAAATGTAATAACAGCCAGGACATGGTAGACATGGCATCTTATTAACCCTTTAATGCAGATGTCCCTCTACCACCAATCATCTCCCAATGGAATGATAACTGCAGCATTACAAATAAAATTAAGCCTTAATATCCCACTGGCATTAAGCAAAAGTGGAAAGAAAAACAACATTTAGAGTCAAGTGTTTCTTCTTGATAACGGTTTCTTTCAAGATGTTCACAGTGTAAAAATGAGCTCAAAACCTTCTCCTGCATCCCCCCCTGGATTGCCAGCTTCCTTGATCCCACAGAATGCCCTCAAATTTTACCTCGTTTAAGTCTCGGATTTCATTTTCTGCCAAGGAAAGTATAGCAAGATTTCTGGGTAGATAAGCAGGTGTCATTCTAAGAGAGGTGATGATGTTTCCATGTAAAAGCAGGGTCTTGAAAGTAAAAACAGGATGAATTACAAATCAAAAGATTACAAATAAATTGGTCTATTTTAACAGCGCCAAAATGGTGTAAATGAGAACAAAGGAACCCGTTTTGTTATCCTTCTCACTGCACACAAATTAAAGACGGCTGATGTCACAAGGGCCCTAGATGGTCTTCCAGTCCAACTTCCTCTTTCCACGGCAGCATCCTAAGCCCAAGAAAGTTTAGACTTTCCTAAGAAACATGTTTGGTGTAGCAACTAACACGCTGCAAGATTTAAGTTAGTAGGCACTGAGCAATTTCCAACACACTTTTTCACCTCCTTATAAAAAGAATCAAAATAGACGGTGAAAAAAAAGACTCATTACAACAATCGCACATGCAGCAAATTTTTCAAAAGAGAGAGAAAGATAACTTACAACTCATAATTTGCAACTGTATTCTCTTGGTAGCTAAAAATTCAAGGGAGGTAGAATATGCTACTGGCAGACGAAGCTGACTGAAATTAAGTCAGCAACAATCAAGAATAAATCCAAAAGGAAGAGTGTGCTATCACAGTATAGGGAGAGCAACTAGGGTCACATAACAATGTATGTATAAATTTTTGTATGAGAGACTAACTTGAATTGTAAACTTTCACTTAAAGCACAACAACAAAAATTAAAAAAAGAATCAATCCAAGACTCTGAATCCCCAGAATTCTGGTAAGATAATCACGCCTCCACTGCAAAGAAAAAAAAAAAAAGGTTCACTCATCCTTAGTTCATCTGAATTCTCTTGAATTCTCTTGACATCTATCAATACAGCATCTGGCTACATCAAATCATTTAGAGTAATTGTTGCTAAAAATGATTTCTATTAAAGTTATGGGGCAAACTGAACTAAACTACTGCTTTCAAGGCTTAATGAGTCCTTCTGGTGCTAATAATATCAAATGAAGCAAAAATATGGAAAAAGCCCTACATATGTTTCTTGAAGCTATGATTCTAATCACTACTTATTTGATGGCATGATATATTCCCCTACATTAAAGTGCTATATGGTACATGTTTTTTAATTAAAGAAAAATTAACTTCCATAATATAATAACATTAAAAACAATTCTGAGTGTCAAAAACAGATTCAGACTCAGCGATGATGACTCCCAAGCTCACCAACACCACATGTTATAAGCTATATAACATGAGTTGCTAGCACTGGCTGGTTGGGCATGAAGGGAATTCCATCCTGTTCAGAGGACAGGACCACAGAGAGGACAATGACCAGTTTTACATAAAATAAATCAGTTACAGAAACTAACAAGAAGAAGTTTCATACTTAATTTCTGGTAAGCCAACAGAATTTTTATCATAATAAACACAATCTGTTCTTCATATGTGGCAGGTTGGTTTCAAGCCAATCGATCACTTTTTTTGGTATGTTGGTGTAAAATTTTGAAAACACACTTACCTTCAAGGATACCAATTTAGATAGATCACCTATCTGGGCTATGTTATTGTCTGATAAATCAAGGTGCTGCAGAGCTGTGCAGGTATTGATTTGTTCCATGGCCTATAGCAAGAAAAGCATTATGTTACCTTGCATATACAAAATCAAAGTATAAAATTCTTCTCTATTCCTTGTAGCTAAAGGAGTCTCCTGCCTCCTCTCTTCATTCCTGGAAGCAGAGGAACATGGCTTAGCAAAAGAAAGAAGAGGCAGTACTAACAAAATTTGGTAAATTGTCATGTTGCAGGCTTCCACCTTCATTATTGTTCTAGGAGCAGAAGGCTAACAAGGAGTTCATATCATCCCAGATATTTACAATTTGAAGAAACTTTAGTGATGACACACGACAGTTTGCATAGTATAGAGTTTACAAGTTACGAGTGGAGCCAGATGGCCTGGACTTAAATCACAGCTCTACAACTTCCTGGCTGTGTGACTTTGCACAAGTTACTTAATGTCTCTGGGCATAATAACTATATCTCCCTCATAGGCTATCATGAGATTGAATGAGTTAATAGAGTTAAGTGTTAATCGTATCTTTTAAAAAAAAAAAAAAAAAACCCATTTCCATCAAGTCAATTCCAACTCATAGCGACCCTACAGGACAGAGCAGAACTGCCCCATACAGTTTGCAAGGAATGGCTGGTGGATTCGAACTACCGACCTTTTGGTTAGCAGCTGAGCTCTTAACCACTGTGCCACCAGGGCTCCTAATCATAGCTAGCACAATTGCTCAATAAAAGTCAGCTATTAATGTCACTTAATATAGTCCCCTCATCTACCATATCAAAACATAAGACACAAAGGTATTTATTAACTTACCCAAAATTATACAGCTACTAAGTGCATGAAGTAGGACCAGAATTCAGATCTCCTGACTTTTGAAACGGTATGTTTTTTATTATACTATTAAACATCCACTTAAGGCTAATTCAGGATGATATAGTCTCCCTCTTAACACTTCAGTCTACCATTTGATCTACTTCTCTAAGTATAATATAGATTCTTTGTTAATACTTAAAAGAATATTACATTGCATTATGTTTCAAAATTAGATTTGTTTTTTAGTTTATGTTAATGGAGATTATCCCTGAGGAGTGGGAGTACTCCCACTTTTTACTCTACTTATTTCTATCCTGATTGAATTTCTTTTTTACAGTGAATACTTTTGTAATTTAAAAAATCACCTTGATATTATTTCCTGCCAAATTCAGCCATTCCAAATGTATTAGCTCCTTTAGTCCTTCCACATAGCCAATGCTATTATGAGGCAAATTTAATACCCGGAGTTGAGTCAGTTTGGCCACACCCATCATCCTCACCAGCCGATTATTAGCCACTGACAACTGTGGGAAAGAAACATCTTGTTATTGTTAGAAGTAAAATATATATCTTACTGTCACCTTTGGGTTAAAAAGTTTCTTTAAATGGCCAAGCATTCCCAAATACATATAGAAACCAAATCTGTAGTTCTCACATACATTATCTAAATATTCTACGATGTAAATATTAGGGGTTTTATCGTCGTTGTTCCTAAGCTCCACAAGAACAAGGTCCTCACCCTGTCTTACTCAGGACTTAGAACAGTGCCACACACATAAGAAAAATACCTGTTGCCATCAAGTTGATTCTGACTTATGGCGACTCTAACAGAGGCTGAATAAACATTTGCTGAATGAATAAATGAATGAATGAACTCTTTACCCCCAGCGTGAGGTAAAAAAAGGTTATCTTTACAACACAATATTTTGTCAACCTAAAATGTTTTCCTTTTTTAGCAATTCTTCTTTCTCTAGTCCACCCTAAACGTAGCACATATGTTTTCACCTCCATGAGAAATTGTTATGTAAAAATTTAAGAGATTTACTGCTTTCCAGGCCTGTAGAGTTATTTTTATTTGGTTATTTTATTGTTTTATTTTGTTTAATAATAAACTGGTCCTAAGTAACTATTTCCCCAGATAATAATATTTACCTGTATTAATCGTCTGCATTTCTCAAGATTTTCCAATTTAATAATCTGATTTTTATCCAGAATCAAAGTATGAATATCAGCTTCACAGGGTAAGTTTGGACCTAATTTCTGTAGTCCTTGTCCTGACCAATTTACCACTGATCCTTGAAAAAGAGAAGGGAAGTTGTTGGAAAACAAAAATAAAGCAAATACAATAGCTGAGCATAAGAATGAAATTATACTTATAAAAAACTTATACATTTAAAGCTAGAAAACGTTGTTGCTGTTGTGTGCCGTCAAACTGATTCTGATTCATACGAGTAGAAAACACTAGAGTACAATAAATATCAAGATTTTAAAAGTAAACCAATCTTGAATTCTATATGACCACAGATTGAAATTATTCACTTTTCCTCAAAAATAAAGCAGTACAACTAGATTTGTGATTTTCTGCTCAAGTTTCTATAATAGTTTAGAATTCTTCACATTTATGTATGAACTATTACATCTGTATTTTATGACTAAATAATGATAGCTTTTTAAAAAATGGAACTAAACTTTTTATAAAGATCAACCTGCTTATAACCTAACTCCCAATATATCATCAAGTACTCAAATTATTTTGAAAATTATAGTTCACTTCTCTCAGGAAAAAGAGAGCCAAGACAAAGGCTATTAACCAAAAGAAGCCTTTTATTAACAAAAGCCTCATCAGCCTTCTTTCAACTTGATAAATGCCTTTGCACATGCTGAGCCAAAACTGCTTTCCTTTCCCAGCTGGATAACAATATAGAGTATGGTCCAAACCAGAAAAATTTTCAGTGAAAAATGATGCTAAAAATCACAAGTCATACAATATTGAAATACTTATTGACTCTTAAATTGATTTTATTGTATTTGTGGGCCTATTCCAAAACTATTTTCAAAAAAAAAAATATTTCTTAAAATATAAAAAAACACACCTTGTATATCACAGCAAAATGAATTTTAACTTTATAGTATTTACATATTAAAAATAAAATCAGTACAATATATCATCTAAATATTCTACAATGTAAATATTAGGAGTTTCATTGTTGTTGTTCAAGTACTTTAATCATTCAAGTACTTTAAGCAGTCTTCTTAGCCATATTTGTCTCCAAAAATGTGTCACTGGTTTTTTTTGGAGGAATATACCTTTTTCAATATGGCTTTGTTATTATCATCATAAAATTGTCTGCAAGCTTCTTCAAAGTTGCATTTAATCTGAAATTTTCGAGAACTCCAAAAAAAGGCATAGTTCAGTTAATTCATCTATAAAATGGGGACAATACACCTATTTCATTAGGCTGATGTATGGATTAAAAGAGAAGCCATATGAACAGCACTTAGCCCTGTTCCTGGCACACAGCACTCAATAAAGTAATAGAACAAACGTTCAAATCCTGGCTCCACTGGTTACCCACTGCGATATCTTAGGCAAATTATTTCGTTTAGGCTCATTTGTCTACTCTGTAAAGTTGGGACGATAATGCCTGCTTTACAATGCTGTTCTACACAGAAAATGAGATAATATAAGAAAAGCACTTGGAACATCCTCTGGCGCATAAAAATTGCTGTGTAAATGTTAACTGCTATTATTGTCAGTAAATTGCCTGGGTAGGCAGAGAAGGTGGAGCTTAATAAAAGCAGATATCACCGGGGGGGCGGGGCCAGATAAACTACCAATTTCAAATTTATACCCAGATTAGGGCTGCGGGAAGTAATTACACTAACATTGCTCCCTGGAGGGTTTCAACTTTTTTCCGCGTCTAAAATGGCGCTTAGTATTTGGGGGCGCATGGGCTTCTCTGACAATCTGAAGCAAGCAACGTACTGTCCCAGGAACATGCAGTCTTTGCACACAATTCCAAGGGGTTTGCCAGACCTCTCAGAACGACTGGATCACCTCCTCCAATCCCCGAACAATTTACGGGTCCCAGATAAAGAGCCCCTGGTGGAGATGGGTCCCGACTCCCGCCCTGACCCCGAACCAAACGGCCGCTGCGGAACCTCGGAGCCGTAACCAAAACAAAGGAGCCCGGCTCACGCCCCAGAGAGGTACCTCCCGGCCACCGAGGAACCCACACCCCGAGCTCCGCTGAGCAGCGACCAAATCCGATCCCAGGACACAGTATGCAATAACGAGGGGTGGAAAACTGTCGGCTCTGGATCACCCCTCAAATTTTATCACGGCCGCTGGCACTTTCAAGGAGGGGTTCAACGTCAGTGTAGGGAAATGTGTTCGAGGCAAGATTTCCTGAATGTTCTAGAAACCGAAGGGAAAGGGGGACGTGGCAGCGAAAGAAGATTCTGCAAATTTCATTTGGGCCCCCGAAACACAAGGCAAATATCCAGAAAAAGACATCGCAATCCGAAACCCACCGGCCAGGCAGCCATGGGAGCACGGGAGCTGGGGCGGCGACCCGCGCGAAGACCCCTGGGGCCTGTAGTCCCTCGCTTGGCCCTCGCCCGGAGGCGAGAGAGCTGGACAGCGCCTGGTGACTACAACTCCCAGAGGGCAGCGCGCCTCCGCGACGCCCACCGCCGCGCATCAAAAGAACTGGTCCAGAGCCGAATCCCTAAACCAGGCTTCCCCTCTCCACCAGGCAACTATTTAATTTGGCTCCGTGGAGTAAAGTTTGGGACCCAGAAGTAGGGACAGCCTTACCTTCTCCGGGAAGCAAAGCCGCATCGACGCGCGCCACCGCCATACTTCCCGCTTCCTAATAATACCAGGCAACCGTCCTCCAGCCGCTCAGTGGAGCTTGTACTCAGGAGGAGGGAGCCGGAAACTACAACTCCCAGGATGCACAGCACCCAGATGACCTAATTGGCTGCTTAACCTTAACAAAGTAAAATCAGGATTAGAAACTCACCGGTCAAGAGCTCCAGAACACTGGTCAACTCCCTCGTTTGACAGATGAGCATACTGCATTATTGGATAATCATTATGCCCCTTTTCTAGGCATTTGCGAAATTTGACACTTTTAGCATGGGGATGATTATAAAGACTACTAAATGCAGACTGAATTTGAGAGCTCATAGAAGTCTCGTGGGGACTGTCACCACTATAGGAATGACTTGAGCTATCTTGTGATAGTCAAATGGATACATTTTATAAAAATTTAGCTAAGCAAAAGGATTTAAAGTATATTGATACAGAAACATTTTTACAATTTTTTAAGCAGTTGTTCTTGAGTATTTAACAGAACTTCTCACCTGGAGGTACATTTAATGAGTAAGTATGACCCCAGAATTTTTCCAGGAAGTATACAAAAGAAATTTAAAATGTATATAGTCTCCAAACTCAAGAATTACACTGCCTATAGGGTCGCTATGAGTCGAAATTGACTCGCCGGCAACAGGTAATTGGACGAGGGTAGGCTCACACTTTTAATAGAATTGTTGCATGCTAAACGGTATAATTGAACTAGGAGCTCAATGAGATTTCAGAGAATGGCAACTATAATCTTCAGGGAAGATTTGATGGAGGAAGTGAAATTGAGCTAGGCTTTAAAAGTTGAGGAGACTCTAAAGTTCAGAAGTAGGCAGTTGAAAAGACATGAGCATATCAATTAGCTAACACAGTTTATAAAGACAATGTTCTACATTCTACCTTGGTGAGTAGTGTCTGGGGTCTTAAAAGCCTGTGAGCGGCCATCTGAGATACTCCAC
>NW_004443991.1:2743050-2773057 GCF_000243295.1 Trichechus manatus latirostris | reverse complement strand
TACTGTTTCATGAGAAACTATTTGTTCTGTAAGCCTTCACCTGAAGTACAATTAAAAAAAAAAGAAAGAAAAGACATGAGCATAGGCTGCAGGTGGTCATGAAGCTGTGCTCACAGGAAGTGAGAAACTAACCTGACAGCACCATAGGATATACTAAGCGAGTTTCCACTTTCTACACTAGCTCACTCGTTCTCTCTTTTAGTCTTTATTCTGATCTCACCTTTTTCTGAAACCGTAATCTCCAATGTCTCTGATAATTTCTGTTTGGGAAAATCCAGTAACTCATCTTTTTAATTTCCAGGCACTTGATTCTGTAAGTATTCCCTCCTTCCTTGGTTCTCCTCCTATCTGTCTGACTGCACCTGCCTTAACTCCTTTTTTTTTTTTTTTTTTTTTTTTACTGTTTCCCACTGTTTTAGTCTGAAGACAAATATGCTAGTTCTGAAGAAGAAATTGAGTAGGATTTTTTTTCCCTCTAACCAAGAGACCCTTTATGTAGAGAACACAGACTTACTATATATGAATAAAGCAAGCCTCAATGCTGTGTCCTGTTAACGCTTGTTCCCTGGAATGAGCAGTAAGGATTGAGGAGAGTCTCTAGCCCAAACAGAGAGAAAGCGTTTACAGTTCTCTCCACTTTAAAAGGGTAACGACTTGGGAGAGGAGCTCTGCAAGTCTGAAGAGTACTTGAGGTGCACAGCTTCCTGCAAGTTTACAGCAATAACTGAACCAGAGTTTTGGTCGGTTCATCTGCCCTGGTGTTCTGAGGAAAGAGCCAAAAGACTCCTTTTATGGGGCTAACCAGTTATAATCATGACTCTTGAAGAGAGTGGACAGGTGTTTCCAGGGGCGGATTACCCAGTAAGCAAGGTAAGTACAGGCTACTGGTGCTTTTTTACTAGTCTCTAGTGACCAATTTCCATATGAAATTGGTCAGTGTGAAATTGGTCACTACAGATCAGCATGTAAGCACAAATAAGCCTGTGCTTACCTTGCTTACTGAGTGATCTGTCCCCTGTCAGGAATTGGAAATTTGAAAAGAGGCTTTGATTCTGTAAGAAGGTGCTGTGGGTTTGGGAGAGGGACAGATGCCAGCTGTAACTAGAAGCAGAATCTTTGATGTGGTGAAAAATGTGAAATTGTTCACTACAGATGATCTAGTAAGCAAGGTAAGCACCAAGCTTACCTTGCCTATTGAATAATCCACCCCTGGGTGTTCCTGAGCAAGGCCCCACATGCCCAAGTGACCCAGCAACCCTTTAAAGTGACAGGACAGAAACTTTTATATTCAGATACAGCTGTTATATCTAAAATCAAATTACCACACTTAAAATAAATTGCATTGTCTTCTATATATGTTAAAGCTTACAAGCTCCAACCAGTTTAGGAGATTCTACTAACCAACGCTATGACCTCTTGGCAAGGCAGCATTTCTTTGACAGGCGCAGGCCCCACAAGGAAGACTTTCCTTTTTGCCAGCACACTATACCTGATCCCTGCAACAGCTGATTGCCTGACTCATCTCCCCCATCTCGAATTCATCCAGCCCACTGTTACTGGCATGATCAAGTTATCATGTTACTCCTGTCCTCAAAAACGTCCCACTTGAAATTCAACTTCTAAAAACCACAATAATCTGGCCTCACGCTATTTCCCACCACTAGTTTTCATTACGTGTTTTTGAGTGAGGGATTGACATAATGAAACGTGTTTTAGAAAGGTTAAACTGATCATAAAGCAGGATGGATTAGAAGGTACAGATCATCGTGGCAGGAAGGAGACTGTTGTAATAGTAGATGGTAACCTTCAACAAAGCAGTTTCAGTAGAGTATTAGGACATAAGTTAGGCAAGATGGAGTTAAGAGACGAGGTAGGCAGGATACTAAAGCAAAAGGTGTGGACAGTGCAATTTACCTTGAGAATGAGAACTTAACATTTGAAGGAAGTAAATATAATAATAATTTAGGAGTTTTTAAGTTTTAAACCTAGGATCTTATTAATATAAAGAATTTTTGACACTGTAAAGATTTTGAAAATGCACCAATTTTTCTTACAGTAAAAAAGTCTATTCATGCAAGATAAAATTAAACATTTTCTTCTCTGATTAGTATTTATTGGTAGCCTTTTATGGTTCGGCTTCCTTATCTATGACCTCCTGGATGGAAGGACTGACTGCCACGATGAAATGTCTATCCATGGGTTATCTAACCCATTGCCATCAAGTTGATTCCAACTCATAGTGACCCTACAGGACGAAGTAGAACTGCCCCATACAGTTTCCAAGGCTGTAATCTTTACAGAAGCAGACTGCCAAATCTTTCTTCAGGGAGCAGCTGGTGGATTTGAACTGCTGACCTTTTAGTTACCAGCCAAGTGTTTTAACCACTGTGCCACCAAGGTTCCATGGGTTATATAGAAGCCCCAAATGAGTATTCAATTTCCTAATATCATTATTATTATCATGATTGTGGTTTATCTTCTACTCTGTGCTAGGCTTTGCAATAACTATGTTGCATATATTACCTCTAATTTTCACAAAATCCCTGCAAGTAGATCCCAAGAAGTTAGGGTTGCCAGATGAAATAGAGAATACCAGTTAAATATGAATGTTCTTAAAGCCATTTACTTGTGGTATTTCTATTATAACAGGACTAGGAAACTAAGACACAGTGTTTTACAGATCTCAGTGCAAGTGGAAAAAAAATTTCCATATTTCAAAGTCCATTTAAACTGTGCAATTGAGGAGTGTCTTAGGCTGGGTTCTCTAGAGAAGCAAAACCAGTAAAGTGTATAAATATATATAGAGAGAGAGATTATATCAAGGAAACAGCTCACGGGATTGTAGAGGCTAGAACGTCCCAAGTCTGTGGATCAGGGTAGAGGCCTCTCCCAAGTCACACAGCTGCAGAAGCTGGCAAGCCCAAGATCGGAAGGTCGGAGAGCAGGGCTCCCACTCACCGGCTGTGCAGATTGACGAATCCCAGGTTCAGCAGATAAGCTGACAGCTCAAGTCCCAAGAGCAGGAGATGAGATGACAGGAAGCAGCCGCAGGATCCAGAAAGAGCAAAAAGTCAGAACGTCTGCTTATATACAAATGTGGGCCACACCCCCAAGGACACTCCCGTTCAACTGATTGGCTACTCACAGTATATTCAGTCACGGGAGTGATTATATTAAAACACGGAGAATCATGGCCTAGCCAAGTTGACATGCAATCTTAACCATCACAAGGAGCTTTCACCTAACATTCAGTTAGAAGTGATTAATCTGACATGCTAACAAGCAAATCAAGAGAATAGTCTAATTCCATAATTGCCTTCCAAGAGATTAATGTGTTCAATTAAAAGTATATCCCTATAATTGATATGAGAATTGGGCAGTACTATGTGAAAATACATTCTTCAAAGATGAAATTTATAGAACTTCATTACAGATCAGGATCAACAGATGAACATTTGCAATCCATTTTGATGACAGGGAATAACAATTTTGAACCCAAATTAAGCAAAATGTTACCCACCACTCCAAAAAAAGAATTTTATCCATCTAATTAGCATACCAGTATTACAAAAATATATTTATATTACAAATATGTTTATATATAATACATAATAATATATATATGTTTAATTTCATCAATGAAAATTTTGTGGAATTGGTTTTCTCTCATTATATAAGTACCTACATAATATTCTTGATTTCGCCTCTTAGTCTGCAAAGCCTAAAATATTTACTATCTGGCCCTTTACAGAAAACATTTGCTGAGCCCTGTTCTATTATTGGGCAAACCCTGGTGGCGTAAGTTGTTAAGAGCTACAACTGCTAACCAAAAGGTCGGCAGTTCAAATCCACCAGGCGCTCCTTGGAAACTCTATGGGGCAGTTCTACTCTGTCCTATAGGGTTGCTATGAGTCGAAATTGACTCAAAGGCAACAGGTTTTTAGTTTTTGGTTCTGTTGTTACTAGTTGCTGTCAGTCTGCTCAGACTCATGGCGACCTTATGTATAACGGAAGGAAGCGTTGCCTAGTCCTCATGTCGTTGTTATGTTTGAATCCATTGTTGCAGCTATCGTGTCAATCCATGTCATTGAGGGTTTCCTTCATTTTCAGTGGTCCTCAACTTTACCAAACATGATTGTGATTGGTCCATTTTTGCTTCTGGGGAACATTCTGGTTTTATTTCTTCTAAGACTGATTTGTTCATTCTTTTGGCAGTCCAAGGTATATTCAATATTCTTCACCAACACCACAGTTCAAACCCATCAATTCTTCTGTCTTCCTTTTTCTTTATCCAACTTTCAATGCATATGAGGCGTTTGAAAATCCCATGGCTTTAGTTAGCAAGATGACAGCTTTACTTTTTAAAACTTTAAACAGGTCTTTTGTAGCAGATTTACCCAAATCAGTATGTTACTGTATTTGATTTCTTGAATGCTGCTTCCATAGATGTTTATTGTTGATCCAAGTAGAATGAAATTATTGACAGCTTCAGTTTCTTCTAGAGGAAGTAAAATCTGAGCAGGAGTTATCCAGTGGAAGGAAGGAAAGCTTTCCAGCCAAAGAGGACAGCTTGGGCACATGAGCAATAACCAATAGGGTATATGAAAAAAACAATAAGCAGTTATTATGTGCCCAATCATATAAAACCATGTTTTGTTCCCTTTGCCTTTGTGAGCCGATCAATAATACCAGTTTCTTCCAGAAGATGGCGTCCTTTATTTTATTATGAAAAATTTCAATCTGAAAAGTTGAACGACTTTGGTGAACACTCATATACCTACCACTTAGGTATACTGACATTCTACCATATTTATTCTATCACATATCTATTCACCCCTACATACCTCTCTATCCATCCTCCACTCCATCTTGTTTTTTGATACATTGATACCAAACCAAAAAAAAACAAAAAACAAACTCGTTACTGTGGAGTCAATTCCCACTAGTAACAACCCTACAGGACCGAGTAGAACTGCCCCATAGAGTTTCCAAGGAGTAGCTGGTGGATTCAAACTGCTGACCTTTTGGTTAGCAGCCAAACACTTAAACCACTGTGCCACCAGGGCTTGCACTGATACACTTCCCTCTAAATACTTCAACATGTATTTCATTACTGTTCAGTATTTGTTTAGTTTCTTTACTTTTGAAGTAAAATTTACATTAAATGATATGCTCAAATCTTAAATAAAGATTCCCTGAATTTTGACAAACTGAGTTACCTAAACCCAATCAAGATATATAACATTGCCACTACTCTAGAAAGTTCCCTCATGCCCCTTCCCAATCAATCCTTACTCCCCTAGAGGCAACCACGGTATTGATTTTTTTTTTCCATTGTAGTTTTCCATGGTCTGGAACGTGATATATATGGAATCATACTGTACGTACTCTTTTATGTAAGGCTTCTTTCACTCAGCATAAAGTTTTTGGGATTCATCCCATAATGATGTGTAAATCAATAGTTCATTTCATTTTATTGCTCAGTAGTATTCCACTGTATAATTATAGTTTATTCACCTATTGATAGGCACCTCGATTGTTTCCTGTGTGTGTCCATTATGAATAACATTTCTATAAATATTCATGTATAAAGTCTTTTTTTCTTTTAAAAATTATGTTAATTACAAAATAATACAAGTGGTGCTTGCTCTTTCTATTTTTGAGGACTAAATTATGGGGCTTAAGTTTTCAATCCCAAAACACATTATAATTGTTTAAAATTTGTTATTATGGAAAAGTAATTTTAAAAAGTATATTAGAATATAGACTATTTTGATGAATCCTGATACCCAACACCGAGCTTCAACCATTATCAACTCCTGGCCTATCTTTTTCTCCCATATCTTTACCCACTACCCTCCCACTTCAATTATTTTAAGGCAAATCCCAGTCATCATGTTATTTCATCTGTAAATGATACTTTCTCTGAAAGATAAGAACTCTTTCTTTTTTTTTTAGAAAACATAGCCACAGTACCATTATCACACCTAAAAAGTAACAATAATTCTTAATGTAATTAAAAAATCAAGTAGTATGCAAATTAACCCTGTCGTCTTTTCAGCTTTTTGGTTCTAATCAGGGCTCAGATTAAATCCATACATTACAATTGGTTGATGTGGCTCTTTAATCTCTGTAGGACAGGTTTCAAGGTGTGCTACCAGTGCAGTTATGCAGGGCCCCATGATCAAAAGGGCCCCATGCTGGGGGTTTAATATTCTGTAATCACTATCTTGAAAGTCTTAACAATTTTATGTTTGAATTTGTGTTTTGCAAGAGAACTACAATTGGACCATAGAGCATGCGCCAGGGACTTAGAGCCTCAGCTCGCATGCAGCTCACATGCTACCTCCCCACCTTCCCAGTGTAGGCCACTGGTTCCCTAGTCCTCGTTCCTCTCTCCCTCTCATCTTCCCCTCATGAGCACTCTGTCCTCCTTCTCCACACCTCCAAGCTAGCAGTACAACCTCTCATCCGCAAGTGCCCAGCACCGGATCCAGGTACATAGCATATCTCAGGGAGTTGCCAGTCTGCTGTGGTTGGGGCAGGAAGCCTCTGGAAGGGGAGATGGCTGACTCGACTTCCCCTCCATCAGCTGGCAGACAGCGCGTTGGTCCAGTAGCTGGCTGGAGAAGGACCCTAGCAGCTGGTGGGTGGTGAGTGTGACAGCAAACCTGTCTTCATGCCTGAGGGAGCATGACTGTTAAGTAGCAAATAAAAAACACTGATGAAAGGTTGAGAGAGAGACTGCAGAAGAAAGAAAGCTGCTTTATGTTTTAATACCTTTAACTGCACATTTTTCCTGCCCTTTGAACAAGGGGCCTCACACTCATGTTGCACTAGGCTCTGCAAATTATGTAGCTGGTCCTGTCTATGGGTTTGTTTGTTTTTTTTTCCTCTCTCTTTATCCATCTATCTCTTTCCTTTCAATTTATGTATTGCTGAAGAAAGTAAGTCATCCTGTAGAGTTCCACAGTCTAGATTTTGCCAATTGCATTCCTGTGGAGCAATTTCCCATGTTCCTCCGTCTGCTGTATTTCCTGTAATTAGTAGTTAGATATGCCTTGATTAGATTTAGATTTTTTTTTTTTTTTTTAAGAATGCTTCATAGCACAAAAACCAATTCGAAATGGATCAAGGACCTAAATGTGAAAACTAAAACCATAAAATTCTTAGAAGAAAATCAAGGGGTGAGGTTGAGGGATCTAGTGTTTAATGATAGATCATCAGATATGACCACAAGAGCCTGAGCAGCAAAAACAAAATAGATAAGGGAACTTCATGAAAGTTAAATACTTTTGTACATCAAAGAACTTTATCAACAAAGTGAAAAGACAACCTACAGGCTGGTAGAAAATTTTCTGGAACCATGTATGAATAAGGGCCTAATATCCAAAATATATATAAAACTTCTACCACTTAACAACAAAAAGATTAACAACCTAATCCGAAAAAAAAGAGCAAAGGACTTGGACAGGTCACCAAAGAGTCCAACAAGCACATGAAAAGATGTTCTACATCATCAGCCATTGGAGAGATGTAAATCAAAATCACAATGAGATATCACCTCACTTGCTTTGGAATGGCAATGATTAAAAAAACAGAAAACAACAGATGTTAATGAAGTTGTGGAGAAACTGGAATCCTCATCCATTGCTGGTGGGAATGTAAAATGGCGCAGCCACTGTGGAAGACAGTTTGACAGTTCCTCAAAAAGTTGAACATAGAACTACTGTGTGACCCAGCAATCCCAGTACTAGGTATACACCCAGAAGAAGTGAAGTCAGGAACACAAACAGAAACCTGTACCCTGATGTTTATTGTAGCACATTTTTGGGTCTTTTTTTTTTTTAATTTTTGTTGAAAATACACACAGCAAAACATACACCAATTCAACAACTTCTACATGTATAGTTCAGTGACATAGATTATATTCTTTAAATTGTGCAACCATTCTCACCCTTTTGATCAGTATTCTTCTATATAATCTTTGATAAAAATGTTCAATAATGGTAGCTTGGTACTATCCAGTTATTCTGGTCTCATGGCAGAGGAGGCAGTTGTTCGTGGAGGCAATTAGCCAAGTAGTCCATTTCCTCCTCCTTTTCCTGACTCCTCTTCTAGGCTTCCTCTGTTGCTCCAGCAAATAGAGATCAATTGTTGTAACATGGATAGCTACTGGCAAGCTTTTAAGAACCCAGGTACTACACAACAAACTAGGAGGTAGAACAGAAGCACTAAAAGTGGTATTAAGCCAATTAGTTGGGATGTCCCGTGAAACCATGAACCTACACCTCCAAACAAAGAAACCAAATCCCATGAGGTGTTTGGTTGTACATAAGCAGGCCCAGCAGCTGCTCTTTTTTGTTGTTGTTGTAAAAATATATATCACACAACATTTACCAATTCAACTTTTCACATGTTTACAACTTAGTGACATCAATTACTCCAACTGGCTGTGCAATAATTACCCTTAATCAAAGCGAATTTCCATCACCATAAACAGAAACTCAGTGCTCCATAAGCACTTTTCACAGTAGCCAAAATGTCTATCAACAGATGAATGGATAAACAAAATGTGGTATATACATACAATGGAACATTATACGGCCATAAAGAGAAAAGAAGTTCTGATATATGCCACAACGTGGATGAACCTTGAAAACATTATGCTGAGTGAAATAAGTCAGTCACAAAAGGACAAATACTGTATGATCTCACTTATATGAAATAAGCAAACATATAGAATCCAAAAATTATTAATGGTTACCGGTGGTAGGATGGAGGGGTAAAGGGAGAGTTTTTCTGTGGGGATATTGAGTTTATGTTAATGTGGTAGAATATTCTGGAAAATGACAGAGATAATGTTGGCATTATCAATGTCATTCAGTTATAAATGTGGAAGTTGTTGTATTGGCAAATGTTTTGGTGTGTATAGTTTCATCAAGATAATAAGAATGCTTTATTGGTAGTATCGTACACTTCTATCAAAAGAAACTGCATAAATTTTAAACCTAGTCATTTTCTAATATAGCTGTTTCTACTAGGCATTCGTTTCACAGCTCTCCCTGAAATCAGTGCCTGGGTGTCTTGGGACTGGCCAGCCTGCAGGGAACTATGGTGGTAGATTCTAAAAAGGCAGGATCCCTCCCACACCTGAGGAGAGAACGCTGTTAGAAGGAAACACTAAAAGTGGCACTTGAGTCATAATGTTTCGCAGGAGTTGATTCCTAGTAAACATTTTGCACCCTAAACTCAGTCTCAGTGACTGCTTCCAGAGAACCCAACCTACAGCACTAGGCGATCATATCCTACGTATCCTACGATAACTTATAGGATCATTACTCCTAAAATATGCTTCAGATCACTCTCCTGAACTTGTACAGCTTCCTACTACATAGCTCCACCTCAGTGTCCCTAGGGACATCTTGAACCCAGCCTTTCCAAAACAAATTTTCCCCCACAAACCTGCTCCTTCTTCCCATCTGTCGTCTCTTGACAAATACCACCACCATTCACCAAGTATCCATCTCCACATTTTCCTTATCTCTCTGTATTAGTTCTCTATTGCTATATTAACAAGTTATCCCCATAGCAGGTGGTTTAAAACAAATATTTATGGTCTCACAGTTTCAATGGGTCCGGAGTTCAAGAGCAGCTTAGCTCTTGCTCATGCTCTCTCTCTCTCTCAAAAGTCCCTACAAATCAGTGAGAAAAAAACAACCAAATAAAAACAAAAGGCAAAGAGTAAGAGGCAATTCAGAAGAAGTAATATAAATGGTCAATAAACATATAAAATATTCTTTAACTCACTAATAATCAAATATATGCAAAACTAAATTAGAATAAGATCACTTCTCTAGCCATAGAATTGGTGAAAATTATAGAAATATTGATAAAATACTACCTTAATAAGGGTATGGAAAATATGCTAGTGGAATATACATTGGTAGAGCTGTTTGAGGGAACCATTGGAAAGTACCTATAAAAATTTTAAATGTGCATATTCTTTGGTCCAGCAGAATTTATCTTGTTGTTAGGTGCCATTGAATCAGTTCTGACTCATAGTGATCCTATGGGATGGAGTAGAACTGCCCCATAGGGTTTCCAAGGAGCAACTCGTTGATTCAAACTGCCAATCTTTTGACTAGCAGCTGAGCTTTTTAACCATTGCATCACCAGGGCTCCAGGAAAGGAATAAAAATATATATATGTTTATACACATATATGTCCACTATAAACTATATATTAGACTTTTGTGTGTTATTGTTTGTTTTATAGGCTTGTCTAATCTTTGTCTGAAGAGTGGGCTTCGGGAGTACCTTCAGTTCTGAGTCAGCAGTGGACATAGTCTTGTGGGTTCCTCCAGTCTCTGTTAGACCAGTAAGTCTGGTCTTTTCTCATTAATTTGAATTTTGTTCTACATTTTTCTCCTGCTCGGTTTGGAACTCTGTGGTGATTCCTCTCAGAGCAGTCAGTGGTGGAGCCCGGTACCATCTAGTTCTTCTGGACTAAGGCTGGTGGAGGCTCTAGTTCATGTGGTCCTTTAGTCCTTTGGGCTAATATTTTCCTTGTGTCTTTTGTTTTCTTCATTTTCCTTTGCTCCAAACATGATGGGACCAATAGATAAATCTTAAATGGCTGCTCGTAAGCTTTTAAGACCCCAGACACTACTCATCAAAGTAGGATGTAGATTTTCCTTATGAATTGTGTTATGCCAGTTGACCTAGATGTCCCCTGAGACCTATTGCCTCTTTGACTACTGACTAAATATACCAAAATACTTGATAAGCTTTGATTGTTAAGGTTGTGTGTCAACTTGGCTGGTTAAGATTCTCGGCGGTTTGGCAGTTATGATATAGTTTGGCAGTCGTATAATGATGTAATCATGTCCATGATGAGATCTGATATAATGTGATCACCTCCATGATGGGATCTGCTCTGAGTAGCCAATCAATTCAAAGAGAGTTTCCATGAGGGTGTGGCCTGCATCCAATGTAAGTGGACTTTCTGGCAAGGCTCATGGGCTTTTGCACACTCTGGATCCTGCAGCTGGCTCCTGTTTGTCTGAACTCCAGTTATTGGGACTTGAGCTAGCAGCTTGCCTGTCGTCTTGCCAGCCTATCTTGGGATTTGTCGGTCTTTTCAGCCTGTGAGCCAGAAGAAGCCTCCAGTCTGACCCACGGACTTGGGACTTTCCAGGCTGTACAACCGTGTGAGCCATTTCCTTTATATAAATCTCTCTCTATATATATTTATACCCTTTACTGGTTTTGCTTCTCTAGAGAGCCCAGCCTGAGACACTATTTCAATTATGTATCCTGGAACTGGGGAAAACATTACCGGATAGATTCAGGGACACACTGGACGCACTGTGAGCCGAATCTGAGCTAAGACTCCATTAATAAATTGACCTCCATATGCCCCTACTCTGACTCATGGGCCACGGTGACATTTTGGGTCTCCTGGAATTAGTGTCAGTTCAGAGACAGTATCCAGTAATCCCCTAAAAGTCTGATTATTTCCTTTTCCCCAACCAACAGTCACTCTCGTAAAAGGCCATAGATCCCTTTGGGGAAGGCTGGAAGAAAGATCAACAGTATGAATTTTTGGCAGTGTAGTGGTGTCCTTCCTCAAGTGGACCCAGCCTCCTTTTTATTCAGAGGGTTGTGGGTCTGTAAACTAGCTCAAGTCTGGGAATTGATTGAGGGGCTGCAACTTTCTGTTCTGGCAATTCAAGTTATACTGCCATTCACTTGACCTAGAATTCTTCTGCTTTTACTGATCAAGTAAATATTTAGAAGATTTCCCATATATTTCACTTCTAGGGACACCATGACTAAGTAGCCAACATCATTGTTCTTGCTCTTGTTAGGTGCTGTTGAGTCAGTTCCGATTCATAGTGACCCCATGTACTACAGAACGAAACACTGCTCAGTCCTGTGCCATCCTCGAAATTGTTGTTATGCTTGAGCCCATTGTTGCAGCCACTGTGTCAATCCATCTCGTTGAGGGTCTTCCTCTTTTTTGATGACCCTCTACTTTACCAAAACTCAGGCAGTTCTTTTGAAATGTAGTGTATCTCCTCCTGGGTCACATTTTGTACCTCACCTTTTGGGGCTTACTGGGATTTAAGTCTAGTTATAGGTCTAGAAGAAAAATGGGTGGTGGGGATGCATTTTGAGAACATTCAGCAATAGCTTATAAGGCATCTGGCTCAGGCAATGCTGCAGGCAATGACACAGAAGCTTCCCCAGGGGATGACTCAGACAAAGGCTCTTCAGACACAGTTGGGTTATTCTCATTAGATGGAGGTGATTTCACTGGCAAGGGTGGCTTAGCAGGCAAAGATGGAGTAATCTCTTCAGATGGGAGTGAGAGGGCTGGTTCTGTTGGCAGGAGTGATTCAGTGGAATTTAGGGACTCCATGCCCCCAGCTTCCTGATTATCTGTCCATATGTCCTGATTCCAAATTTCACGATCCCATTTCTTCCCAATCAATGCCCTCACTTTAACTTCAGACACCATTCGAGGTTGGCAATTCATTGACGTTGTAATTCAGCCACTCTTATGGTAAGACTCTGGGTTTGGTTTTTGGCAGTATCTGCTCTGTTACTACAAGAAATAAAGTTTTCTTTCAAGGCATAAGTGGCAACTTTGAGGTCGTTTATGTGGCACTTGAGTTGTGACTCTGAAGCCCTGAGCTCGTCTCTTTACCACTTTGTCTAGTGAAAGTAGGACCAACCAACCAACCAGCTTTCTCATACTTTCAATTCTGAGAAAATTGTAGAACGGTATCAAACATGCAATTACTTTGAGCCTTGCCTCTCACCAATACCTGATCTATTGGTGGTGATATTTTGCATATTTCTATTGCCACTTCATGCCATGGATTAGCAGTGCCCTCTTTACCACTGGAAGCAGAATCCTCAATGTCTTTAAGACTAACCAGACTTGAGAACCAATTTAGAAAACTCATAACTCATCCTTACAATTTTGTTTCTCTAGAGCCACTCTTGGTACTAAATGTCTTAGGCTGGGTTCTCTAGAGAAGCAAACCAGTGAAGCATCTCTCTCTCTATCTATACATACATATATATATAAATAAAATCCTTTCGCATTAGACTGTCACACTGACAAGTTGAACGAGGTTTTCACTAAATAAATTAACCACTTAACAAGTCTCTATAATTCAGCTGCCTATGGAAGACATTTTCCAATATGATTCACATTGTAAAGTTGAAAATGTATTTTTTTGCAAAAACATTTGCCTCAGTTTTGCACTGGAGCTAATTTACAATGATTTTCCCTTATTATTTACTACAGGTCTTGTCTGTGTTAATCATTAGGGAAACAAAAGTGGTAGAGGTGGTGGGAATGGTGATACTGTAAAAAATGCTGTTGTGCTACGGCATCAGACTTCTTTGTCTGACTTCACAAAGGGGAGGAGAGAATCAAGATGTACATCAGCCCAAGGCTGATTCCTATGAGGTGGATCAAACATACCTCCACCCTCCAACCTTTGTACCAGTTCTAACACCAGCCATCCCTCCCATGGCACTATTTCTCTTCTGGGTTTGATAATTCATTGCAATGGTCACAAAGAACTCACAGACAATACTCATAATTATGGGGTTTATTAGGGAAGTAGCAGGTTACAATTCAGGTTCAGAAACAACTTAGAATACAGCTCTACAATCAGTACAGCCTCTTCTCTGCCATGCCCGCAGGAAGACCTCGCTCTCTGGCCCTTGGTCTCTTGGCCTGGTATCTGCCCTGCTCGAACAAGTGTTACAAAGTTCTTCAGCTCTGCTAATAAGTGCCCAGAGGCACCTCACTCCGCCAGTAAGCCTCAGCCTGAAGGCACTTAGCTCCCTCTCACTCCATGGGTGAGGGAGCCTACTCCGCCAAGTGCCCGAAGGGACCTCACTCCACTAGGAAGCCTCCTGCCTGAAGGTGTTCAGCTCTCTTGCTCTGTGACTCGGCACACCCACCACAGCCACCTCTCTCCATGGGCCAGGAAGCCCATCACTCCATATTGCGCTGGTATCTTGGTTCTTCTGCCGCCGCCACTTCTTGCCGTCTTGTATGACAGCTGTCTGTCTCCTGGGTCTAGGAGGTTCTCAAAGGGTCCAAAGGGCAAGCTACCCTCCTGGGTCTTCTTTCTTGATGGTAGCGAGGTCCTCCCTTCCCACCTCTGGGATGGCTCATTTTAAGCCTAGCAGGATAGCAAAACCACCAATCCCTTCATTAGGGTTCCATACACCTTATTTGCATGGTCCCACCCCCACAACGGTTTCCTGAACCTTATTTGCCTTGTTAGCAAGCTGCCCAATCCCCTTGGTGGGCCACGAGCATCTTAATTGCATAGTCCCACCCAATCACTGTGTGGGAGTTATAAGACCATGGCTAAAAGGGTATTATTAAGTAATTCACTGCACTGCCGATACCAATAGCAGCTAACAAAAATACTCCTTACCAAGTATCTTTACTCATTTACTCCTTACAATGACCCTGTGAGGAATGTATTATCATTACCTTTTTTATACTCATAAAAATAAACTTATCATAAAGTTCAGAGAGGTTAGGTAATATTATGAATTGAATTGTGTCCCCCAAAAGTATGTGTTGCAAATCCTAACTCCTATACCTATGGTTATAATCACATTTGAGAATGGGTTTTCTTTGTTACATTAATGAGACAGTATTACAGTAGGGTGTGTTTTGAGTCAATGTCTTTTGAGATATAACCAAAAACCAAACCTGTTGCTGTTGAGCCAATTCCGACTCATAGAGACCCCCATGGAGAAGAACTGCCCCACAGGGTTTCCAAGTGGTGGCTGGTGGATCCTAACTGTGGACCTCTTGGTTAGCAGCTGAGCTCTTAAACACTGCACCAGGGGCAGATTAAGCAAGGAAGTCGAGATGGGGGAAGATAGATGCTATGCCACATGAAGATCACCAAGGAACCAGGGAGAAACTGAAAAGACAAATAGCTTCCCTCAGAGCAGACAGAAAGAAAAGCCTCCCCTAGGGCTGGTGCCTCCTAACTGTGAGAAATAGATTTGTTTGTTAAAGCCACCCACATACGGTATTTATGTTTTAACAGTGCTAGATAATTAAGACAGGTAACTTGCCCAAAGTGACATAGCTGGTTAGCAGAGAATGGGATCAAAACTCCAGCAGTCTGGCTCCAGAATTTATGCATGTAACCCGTTCATCCCTCCAGTTTAACGAGCATGGACTCAGCAGAGTTAGAGAAACAAGGCATCATCACTACAATGGAGGAGTTTCTAGTTTGGGAGGGGATTAACAAATGGGATGCTTAATAAACTCCAGAAAACTTTCATCAGTATGGGAAGTTCAGTGATAATGGGGAGACCAAACCCTTTGCTGCAGAATTGACTGCAACTCATAGCAACCCTATAGGACAGAGTAGAACTGCCCCATAGGGTTTTCAAGGCTGTAATCTTTATGGAAGCCAACTGCCAGATCTTTCTCCCGGGGAGCTACTGGTGGATTTGAATTGCTGACCTTTCGGTTAGCAGCTGAGCACTAACCACTGCGTCACCAGGGCTCCTTCAATAGGGAGACAGTAGTGGTTAAAAGCACCGGCTCTGAAGTCAATTCGGTCCTGAATTCAAATCCTCTTTGTGGCACTTACTACCTGTGTGACTTTGTGCAAGTAACCTAGTCTCCCTAAACTAGAACACAGTAACCAAGTTTTATAAATGGCAATATTAGATAACAAAAAAAAAAAAAAAAAACTATACATACAGGGTGCTCTGGGAACCCAGATAAGTGAAGTCCAAAATCAGGGCTCAGTCTGGGGGTGGCCTTGGGACCGGGGTCTGAAAAGTCTATCTATTGGAGTGTGTTACACACGCAGGTTGCCGTAAAGGCTATCTCCAGATCCCAAGTACCCACCAGAGTACTGGAAAGAGAATTCCTCCCAGTGGCACCAACCACTCCATGGGTGTTATGTCCATTTATCCTGATTAAGTCGTACACATGAGACACGAACAGGGTGTTGATGGCAATAGTGAAAGCTGTTTTAATTACTCACAGACAACATACAACAGGAAAAGTTCCATCACGAACAGCTTCCCTGGCTCAAAAGATGGCCAGGCAGGATAGAAAACTGCCACAGACGCCCCTCTCTCTTTGCACTGTGAAGGACTCTGAGGATCTCTCCCATTAGGTTTTGTATTCCAGCGGCTGTATATTTCACGGCACAAAGTGCAATGCAAATTTTCCTGCCTGATCACCTGAAGAGGGAGAGCAGTCAAGACGTGGGGGCGCCAGCCCGGAATTGTTAGCCCAGAATTATATCTCATTAGCCCTGCTGCTTATTTAAACAAAACATTAGGCTTCAGAGGGGGAGGTGCAATGGTTTGTTCAGAAGTCCAAAGATGCTAGTCGGGGTGGGGGGAAGGAACGGGGAGTAAATTACAGCCATTTGTCAAAGGACTACTGCCTCTCAAGTTTCTGTATGATTTCTCCTTATTTTAAGGTTGTTTCAGCATAATTTAAGGTGTGATATAGGCAGTATTTTACTGAGAACCCTGAAATACTATCTCAAGAATGCCCTCCTGGAAAGTGTAAAATAGAGCTAAAATCCCTAAGACCCAATTTTCAGTTTTTCCTCCACATAGCTAGTCAGGTCAAATGTAATTTCTAATGCCAATAAAATAAAATGTTTCTAACATAGTGAGAAAGGACTACAAATTCTGGGGTTCTGTGGAGCAAACTGGACCAAATTCTGAAGGTAGATCTTAAGTTCCACTCCCTACACACACCCAGTTCTGCCATGAAGCATGTAGAAGCCAGGACTATTCCAGAAAGATTTTTTTTTAAATGATCAAACACACAAAAAAGTATGTTGAATCAGCAATGATTTAAAACAAACAGTTTAATGTTAGAGTTGGACAACATCATCAACCCATCGACATCTGAGGCATCTGCCTGTAGTCCATATAGCCAATGTCCACACACAGGGTTTAGGAGTCCCTGCAGAGCCCTGGTGGGGCAGTGGTTAAGTGCTCAGCTGCTAACAGCAAGGTGGGTGGTTCCAACCCACCAGCTGCTCCACTGAGAGAAAGATGTGGCAGTCCACTTCCATAAAGACTATAGCCTTGGAAACCCTATGGGGCGGCAGTTTTACCTTGTCCTATACTGTCGCTATGAGTCGGAATCTACTAGATGGCAAGGGTTTTGTTTTGTTTTTCCAAATAGAATCGCAACGAGTCAGAATCGATTGCACGGCAATACCAGGGGTCCCTGGGTGGCACACAACCAGTTAAGCGCATGACTACTAGAGAAAGGTTGGTGGTTGGAACCCAACTAGAGGCGCCTCAGAAGACAGGCCTCGAAACCCCTACAGAGCGGTTCTACTCTGCACACTTGGAAGCCACTTGATGGCAACTAACCGTAACATACACAGGGTATTCTCAACAGCTAGTCAGAGCTAGCCAGGCTGTCATATTCCTCCTCTTTTCCCTGCTCTTCGATTCCGTGCAGATCTCTCATTCTTGAGACAGGTTCCAACACAAATGTACAGTTTTCTTAACATTAGTCAGCCACCTTATTGGACTTTCCAAATGTCTTCAACCACCTATCTTGTAAGATCTTTTAAGGGCGAGTTGCTTATATAGCTTATGTCAATCATTACATTTCTATGTTTCCTAGTCAAGTACGTCCGGGCTCTCACCCAATGTAAGGATTGCCTCTAGCCACACCTGCAGTCGCTTAAGTATCCAGCATCACAGAATAGCTCGAGAGACTGCGACCTCGATCCCCTAGTCGGCCTGCCCAGGTCCCTTTTTTAAGGTCTCCAGGCAAGGGCTTCACCCTTCCCTGCGCGTCCACCAGGCAGGAGCCCCGCGACCAAGTTTCTCCCGACCGGCATTCAGACAGTCGTCATTTTGCGGTGCTTGGGCGCTTAAACAGGGATTCTGTGTACCGAGCGAGCTACAGTATGTAAAGCCTTTAGCAAAATTCCTGACACAGAGAAAGCGTTCACTAATTTTTAATTATAATTAATGCAAAGCGTTATCATGCATAATTCGATTCGGACGGCCAGGGAGACAGTTTAAGTGTTATCACTCTTGCAAACGGTGAAATTATTATTAAAGTGTAATTTTGCTGGTGGAGGAAATGGGCCAACATGGAGGGCAAAATGTGACTTCTTCAGACTTTAAATGAGGGTTATTCGTCTGTTGGTCAATAAAACTGAGGGAGAGGGGGTAGGGCCCCCTTCTTTTCAGTCCACGTTCCCACAGGAGGACGATGCTTCTAGAAAGACTGGACTGTACCAGAGACGGGAAGACCCAGAAACGAACCGCCCGACTGCGTGTGTGGCCGGTCGCCTGCCTCTCGATCACAGAGTCTCACTGCACCTCGGGCAAAATTTCTTAAGCGGAAGGCGGCTGCCTTGGAGCCTTAGACCGGTCGCCTCGCCGGGCTGACGTCATCACCGAGCGCGGGGTCAGCAAAGCGATTTTAGGGAGGAGATTCCCTCGCCACCTTATAAGGTCTCTTCCCATGATCCTCTCTTTCTCTTCGCCATCTTCCCTGTTCCCTTTCTGTTGGAACCATGAAGTAAGTAGAAACTTTGGGTCTCAATCCGCTTCCATCTTCGGGACAGATCGCTGCTCCGGGCATGGCCTCTCCTTGCCGTAGACACCTTCCCTAATGGGCCTTCACTTTTCGTTACAGGGTCGAGCTGTGCAGTTTCAGCGGGTACAAGATCTACCCCGGACATGGGAGGCGCTACGCCAGGACCGACGGGAAGGTAAGGGGCCGCGACGGTTAAAAGCAGCTTCTTGAGTTCCAAGATGGGGAGGCAGATGAAATTCTATCTAGGCGGGCTTATTCCCCACATCACCCTTGGTTCCGGAAAAGGTTAAATGAGAGAGTTGAGAGGCGTGTAAGTGAACCAGTCTCGAGCCTCGATCCAGTGCAAGCGAGCTTGGAAGTGAGCAGGGGTTTGTATAACTTTAATGCCTCTCTTGGCGAAGGGAAATAATTGAGGGTACCAGATCCTGTTGGAATGCCGGGAGAAAACAGGAGCTGGACGCCTCCCAGAATTTGACACCCTACCCTCACCCGCGTTATGAGCTTAGGTAATGCCTGCTCTAGGGGAAAGACCGGACCAAACGCAAAGACCTTCGTGGTGCCACCCAGTTACCTGCCAGCTGTGTGATACAAGCCTTTTGGTCTTTCTGAGCCTCAGTCTTAAACGTTAATCTCCTAAGGATTTCAAGCTCAGCCTCTTCTGTTTTGTATAGTTGAGTAAGTAATTTGAATTTTTCACGATAGGTTTTCCAGTTTCTTAACGCAAAATGCGAATCGGCATTCCTTTCCAAGAGGAACCCTCGGCAGATAAACTGGACTGTCCTCTACAGAAGAAAGCACAAAAAGGGACAGTCGGTAAGTAAGATGCGCTTTGATGTTACTTAAGCTTTCTGAGTATCAGTTTTGAACTCTGTAAAATTACAACGAGACAATATGTTGAGAGTGCCCTTAAACTGTAAACAATGAACAACGATGTGAAATTGACATAAAACCTTATCTCCTTTTACATCTCAGGCTCCCGGTAAATGCTGAGCTGAAATTTGGAAAGCATCCCCTTGCACACGTCACATAAGTTAATTAAGCACACTTGGGTTATGGGCACCCTGAAAGGGTTTAAGGTGTTCCAGTGGGTAGAAAGTGAGCAGTTACTGTAATAACTTGACTTGGACTATAGTATTTGTTGTATTAGTTCTAACATAGAATAGACATAAATGGAATCTTGCAGCATACTGGTTAATTCTCAAGAAGCCTGGATGTGTTTTGTATCTGCTTTTTTTTTTTGTCTTTTTGAAGTGTCCTTTTAGCTGGATGAAGGCGATTCGTGAGAAACAAAAAGTTTTGAGTTGCCAGGGCAGTAGGATTAGTATCCAGAAGCCTTGGAATATTTAGCGAACACCTCCTGGGTGTGAAAGACACCAGTTGGTATGGTGGAAAATAAATGCCATGAAATATATAATAAGTTTAAAATGAAATGAGTATTTCTTTTAGCCACACAAACGTGCCCTATCTTCTCCATGTTCTGTTAAAAGTGTTTAAGACGTCTTTGCACATACCTGCCTTAAATCTTCAAATATATTTTAATTTTTCTTAGACTTAGAGGTGACCTGCGAGATCTTTTTTTCCCTGCCAGTAAGCACTCTAGGTTTCCAGTATAGTATCTGAAGGCATTGTTACAATTGCAATTTTGTTTTCATCAGTATTTCTTTGAATGTTAAAATAGGTAAGTTGAGGCTTGGTGTGTTTTCCATAAATTCTTAGAAGTAAATTCTTATTAAAATCAGTTTTAAGGTACTATCCAGTTAATGAAAGAACTAATATTCCTATAGTTTAAATTTTTGTCTTTTAATAAAGTAGTAAAAAGTGGGCAAATTTGTAATAGATGGTTTAATCAATCCATACGTGGAAAACTTATGGAAACCTGCATATTTAAAGTTGTATATGAATCTCGAAGGACTTAATTTCCATCTCCCCCAAATTCTTGAAGGCAAAACTCATTAAGTGTGCACCCTGTTTTTTTGTTTGTTTTGTAGGAAGAAATTCAAAAGAAAAGAACCCGCCGTGCAGTCAAATTCCAGAGGGCCATCACTGGTGCATCTCTTGCTGATATAATGGCCAAGAGGAATCAGAAACCAGAAGTTAGAAAGGCACAGCGGGAACAGGCTATCAGGTGAGGAATGTTTCATGAGCATTTCAGGTATTGGATGGATTTTAGGTTATACTGTTTGGGTTTATAGGCATAGGAATAATCTATGTATAATCTAATGGTTTGTTGTATATGCAATATTAGTGTCAAAGCTATTGCATGAGTTCCACTATATGTTAAGCTTGTTTGGTGGCTAATGAAATTTGTTGACAAACCTTTTGTATTTTACCCTACAAATAAACAGATTGGTCAGGAATATGCTCTACTCTCTCCATACACTCTAGGACCTTACTAACAAGCTGTACCCTTTATTAAGGACTAATACGCTTCACCTTAAGTTTTCGTTTTTAATCCCTCAGGGCTGCCAAGGAAGCAAAAAAGGCTAAGCAGGCGTCTAAAAAGACAGCAATGGCTGCTGCTAAGGTAATCGTGGGGTTTTCTTAGATTTCATAAATAAAACAACAGGGAAATTTATTTTTAATCCAAGAAATTTAGTGCAGAGCACTAATGGAAATGTTCATAACTGTTTTTTGGGTGCAGTTCTCTAAAGAGATCCCCATTTACTGGTGCCAGATGAGTTTGTTAGTGTTAGACAGGAATTTGGAAAGGGAGAAAATAAGTGGGTTTTGTTTTTTTAAACTTTATTTTGAAGTAATTTCAGATTTACAGAGAAATTCTGAGGATAATACAGAGTTGTATCCTTCACTCAGCTTTATTTAATATTAACAATTTGAGTTAACAATAGTACAGTTTTCAAAACTAGAAAATTAAGCACTGGTGCTATATGATTAATAAAACTAGGAACTTTTCAAATTTCAACAACTTTTCCATAATGTCCTTTTTTCTGTCTTTGGAACCAATTCAGGATCCCACACTGTTTTATTGTGTTTCTGTACTCATCTCCTATCTGTGGCATTGTCTGTCTTTGTCTTCATTATAAAGGTGAACTTTTAACGTTTGTGCTTAATTTAAAAAGATTGATATTAGGAATACCATTAAATAACTAAGAAAGCAGTCTAGAATACTTACAGGATCTAGACATAAGAGGAAGGTGGTTAAAAAAAAAATTGCCTGGGATAATATCACATAAAATCATCTTTTTTACAGGCTCCTACAAAGGCAGCACCTAAACAGAAGATTGCCAAGCCTGTGAAGGTTTCTGCTCCCCGAGTTGGTGGAAAACGCTAAGTTGGCAGATGAGACTTTTAAATAAAGATCTTACTATAACTCTAGATTGTGCTCACTTGTTACTCTCAAAACAGGCATGTTGGGTCTGCATGGTAATAGCTGAACTACAAAGTAATGGATTTTTTCAAAAGTTTGTTTTGCAAGAATAATGCCTCTTTAGCAGCAGTCTTGTGTTCTAAAATCCATAGACCACGCAGTGGGGTAGGGATTCCCCTAGTTGTCTGTTTCATAGTCTGAGGCAAAATCTTTCTCTTAGTTCTTTCTTGGAGAGATGTTAAGCAAAATGGTGTGACTGAGATCTGTGTGTTGAAGGCTAGCTTAGCTCAGCTGAGATAAAGGGCACATTGCATGTATGGTTGCATGTACTAGAATGGTACATAAATTATTTAGTCCAGGTTGATCTCTAAAAGATGCATATTTTCCTGTCATTTCTGTCCCAAAAGTAATGAATTATTAAATACAATTTCCTTTTTCCCCAAATAAGTCCAAATTAATAGGCCAAAAAAAGGATAAACTTATTGTTGCTTTGATAATAGACATGTTTGTATTAGGTTGACCTTCTGTTCCTTAGTATTTAGTTAGTGGTTGAGCTGAAGGTGCTTAAAAACGATCTTTTGTTTCCAAGAAATAAGTTTAAAAGAAAGCACTGCTCCTTGAATAAAGAGCTATATTGACCACTGCTAGAGTAGTTTTTTGGTAGTTTGACAGAGTCATAGTTAAATTACCAAAAGATCTTGAGTAGCTTGCTGATGTTCAAGAGATGTATGTATGTAAAATATGATGAAAATGGTTAATTTATGTAAAGAACAGACTTGGGCATCTGCAGAAGGTAGATGGTCTTTATCATTGAGCATCTGTTGCAGACCAAGCTGTGCCAAGTTGCAAGGATACAACAATGAACAAACCACAATCCCCCTCTGGAGTTTACTACAGTAAAACTTGAGAAAGCCAGAACTTGTGTAAGGTAGAAGCTTGTCAGAGAAGGGAAACTCAAAATATTTTCCACCAATAGAGAGCAACAGAAAAGTGGTAAGACTGTGCCCTGTCAGAGGTGGGAAACTTGTGAGACCTGGAAAAAACAAGGCAGTCCCATCAAGTTTTTGCTCTCACAGGTTTCACTCTATTAAGGATTTTTTGTATGTTCTCGTGGAGAAGCTAAAATTGATTTGCAGAGAACTTACCGTATTATCAGTCTGCTACATTCATGGTCTCTATCCTGGACTATCAGAGGTAGATGTGTCTGTTTTTTGGATAAACATTCACAGTACACCATGATTTTGCATGGTGGTCCCTTGGCCTGGCGTATGCATCTCTAGCTTACCTGTGCACCTCCATTAAGCTTCTATTCTTGAACTAAAGGAGGAAGAAGAGCCTCTGAGCTCCTGCTTCTGTTAACTTTCCACAATATAGTTTAACTCTTTCTACTCAACCAGGTTACATACATATTTTAGAAATATACAAAGTAGAGACTTGTGTTGAAATCTTACGTAAACTTGAGAAACATGTTTTTATACATACGAATACTAGATGAAGGTTAAGTCAACATCAAGTCTTCTCTCTACCCCCCATTCTATCCAAGGTGATGGAATTAATGATTGTTTTTCATTCTAGTGTATGTTAAATTCAGGCATTGTTCTAGGTGTTGCAGATAATAAGACCATCCATTTTGGGCAACTGATAACCTGAAAACTGAGAGATACACAAGAATAGTATAAGATAAAGATATAACTAACAAGAATCAGTATAAGAAAGGCAAGATAGAGTACACTAGCTCATTAGTTTAAATATTAAGATTTTACTTGGGGGAAAAAAAGCGTTATAGTTAATTATCTCTGAAATCACAGGTAAAATGTCTTTAAGCTGTGACCAAACAAAGCTTGAAATAACCACTACCTCTTGTCCTAGTACAACAAATGCAGTTTTGCTCAGATAGACAATTTTTACTCTAAAAGATAACTTTACCCACCCAGAAAGTATTTTATTAAAACATCTCCATATTGGCCCGAAGGCACAGCAGAGGAAATATTAAATACTTATTAGTGGGCTTCTGAGTGTTTTCATGTGTTTTGGCACAAACTGAATTGGTGGAGAGGAATTTTTTTTTTTTAGATTTTCTTTAGTAGTATTTGCCACTTACATCCTACCTGTATTACTTAATCAAAATTTTGTTTAGATCTACTCAAATCTTACGTTAAATTTAGTTTTAAAAGGAATCAGTTTCACAGAGTGGTAGGACTGGGCCAGCATACAGACCAGCTTCTTGGAAGGACAATCTGGACCTGAGTTCTGTGTGCCCCATTCCATAGGTGTGACGGGTGCATCTCCACATAATTCTTCCTCCCTCCCGCAATTGTAGTTGGAAAGTCTGCGGATTGAGTGGCTCTACGTAGATCAGGCTTGTGGACAGGTAGTTTTGTCTTTCTTCTGACCCCGGGAACTCACATCCCTACAATTAGTCTTTCAAGGATGCTGCTTCATGTGACCCCAACACCAAATACTACGGAAACTAGGTGCATCGTCCTGCTTTTCAGCCCACTGCATTCCACAGTCCGCCCCTCACTTGTCTCCTCGGGCCAAAGAGCCTCACCTAGCGACTGCAGAACTCGGGAGGGTGGAAGGCGGGAGAAGCGCGTTTGCTGCGGTAGTTTAGCTGCTCTGCTACTCGCTGCTCTGGTCGGATACTAGTCGCTGGGGAGTGGTGCTTCGGGCGGACTGACCAGGACCACCAGTCCAGACTATCAGCTAAAAATCTGAATTAGGACCCACACTACTCCCTGGAAAAGAATTCAAGTCCGCTGGGCCTCATGTGCCCCGGGTGTATGTTGGGTGTAAAATGGCGAACTTTCCCCCGCACGCTTATGTGAAAATACATGCAAATGAAGCTTAAAAAAAAAAAATTCTGCTAGCTACTACCCACCCCTTTCCAACACGATTGCTCTTCATATGTAGAAATTTGTCACCACGTAAATTGATCGTTTCAGAAAAATCCTGAGTATTCCAGGGGTAGTTTGGAGCTAGCAGTTGAAGCTCAAATTTAAATAACTTACTATAGGGTTGCTATGAGTCGGAATCGACTTAATGGCAATGGGTTATCATCGACGGCTTTAGACTTTGTAACGCTTAACTGGAGCCTACATTTTCATGTAAGTGGGGCTTTGTTTTGTTCTATGTCCAGAGGGTAAGATTTTTACCAGTGGCCTCAGTCTGATGTTTTCATGAACTCGGGTGTCTTAGAAAGTAGAAGGGAAAAGAAAATACCCCTCTACTCTTTTGGGCTTTCTCTCCGGTGGGTTCACAACCGCCCACCAGGTCCTACACGTGGCCCCTCAGAAAGCGTGGGAAAAAACGGAAAGGGTGGGGGGGAAGGAAACTGCCAGGACTTAAGATGTCTGCTTAAAGGGAATTCGATCTCTAAGGAAGGGTCTACCAACTTCCAAAATGTACGCCCGCAATCCTGACGTCACCCACTCGGCTTCATGAAGCCAAAGAAAAGCGAGTCTGCTCCAATCAGGGTTCAGTACCCTCACCCACTGCCTTTGATTCACGTCACTTCCGGTGGTGCAGCAGCCATTTTGTCAGTCGCCAGCGGATCCCGCGCGCTGGAGAAGTGCAGTTCCCCCTGGTTACCAACTCGTCCGCTCTCCCTTCGCCTTGCGGCTGCCGTCGAAAAGAGCTCACCAAGGCGCAGCCGTTCCTTCCGATAGTGTCGCCGCTGCTATTGTGCATTCCCCCGGAGCTAGTGCGCTGTCTTCCTCCCCTGCCACTGACAGGCGCCCTCCGGGAGCCGCCATCCGCGATGTCAAGCGAGGAAAGCTACAGGGCCATCCTACGATACCTGACGAACGAGCGCGAGCCCTACGCGCCGGGAACCGAGGGCAATGTCAAGCGTAAGATCCGCAAAGCGGCCGCCTGCTACGTGGTACGCCACGGAACCCTGTACTACCAGCGACGGCAGCGGCACCGCAAGACTTTCGCGGAGCTGGAGGTAGTGTTGCAGCCCGAGCGGCGCCGGGGGCTCATCGAGGCGGCGCACCTGGGCCCGGGCGGCACTCACCACACCCGGCATCAGACCTGGCATGACTTGTCCAAGACGTACTGGTGGCGAGGTGAGAGCTTGCCCGCGGCGAGGGGCGGGCGGCGGCTTGCTGTCCGGGCAAGGCCCGCCAGCGGAGTCTGTTTACGCACTCGGGTTTGAGGATCCCCGCTCCGCTCCTCTCGGACGCCCTTCGTCAGCCCAGCTTTCACTCGGCGGCGGAGCGGCTGCCAGGCGGAGCCGAGAGGGTGGGGGACGCTAAAGGATCCGCACTTCCCACAGGAAGGAGGCCGAAGAAGCTGGGGGCGGGCCCTGGCCGGGGTGGGGCGAAGGGGGCTTCCCCGGGGGCCGGGCCAGCCGCGGGGAGGAGCCGGCGCGACGGCGTGCGGCCGGCCTTGTTAGGTGGCGCCCAAGGCAGCCGTTCTTTCGTTCGGAGATCGCTTCTCCTGCGGAAGCTTCTGGGCGGCGGGCGGTGGGGAAGTTGCGTGCTCCGCGTTTTGAAATCCTGTTTGTGCTGACGGCTTTGACGACGAACGGTTCTCCTTAAGCCTCGTTGCCTTCTTCAGTGTCTTCGCTAGGGTTTTCGTGAACGCGTTTGAGGTTCTCTGGACCCGTTTGCCCGTCTTTCTCTAATTGTGTTATTCCGGCGAAATAAGGAATAATGCAGTTATGTATGTCGTTTGGAGTGGCTGTATGAACCCAGTAGTCTTAAATTTTGTTTTTAGGCAAAAATTTAAAATGTGAAGTATAGCAGATACTCTGTAATTCTTAGTGTTTTAGTATTCTGCTCTAAGAACAATGGGGGAAAATGTGAAAAGCGCTTTTGAAACTGTGACGCAATGTATATACCCAGAAAAGATACGATTATCACCCTGATTTGTATTGTTGGGAAATGTTAGCGCAGAAGTTTCTTGACTCCGTGGGGACCAGGTTAGGAGAGGAGAGCAAGGGTCCTTGGCTTCATCTCTCGCCACAAATTTGATGAGGAATAGTTAGCTTGCTCGGTTAAGATTTGGTGAGATTGTGAGCCCATGTAAGGTTTTGTTTGGAAGGATTTTGCCGCTATCCGTATGGCTCTGGAGAAATTATGAGTCGCAGTAACTTCATCTGAGACAAAGAAATTAGGCTACTATCTGAAGTTCCTAAATAGTTTCTAAACGTTCTTTCCACATTTATTATTCTTAAATGCTTTCGTTTCATTTTGTCTTAAACACCTGAAGAGACACAACTGTGAACAGTATGGAGGGATCGCTGCGTTTTGTGAGGATCGGTTTAGGTAGACATTGTTTTCTTGAACCAGTGTCTCAGGTTTAATACTTTAAGAGAGATTAAAGATGATAGTTATAGCTAAAGGGAGTTATTGATCAGGCTTTTATTGCATACATAGTTCTGGGGACTTAATTTGTTTTCACTCATTTAATCTTCATAAAACCTTGTAAGGTGTAAATATTTATATCGCTGTTTTACAGATGGGAAAACTACAAGCACTTGGAAGTTAAATAATATGTCAAAGGATTACTTTTGTGATTCCACACTCTTCTTAACCACTATTATATGTGCTATATGGGGTTTAGGAGCCCTGGTGGTGCAGTGGGTAATTGACTGCTATCCAACAGTTTGGTGGTTGGAAATCACCAGGCGCTCCGCGGGAGAAAGATGTGGCAGTCTGCTTCTGTAAAGATTTACAGCCTTGGAAACCATATGTGGTCGCTATGAGTCAGATTCGACCCCGTGGCAGTGAGTTTGGTTTTGGGTATATGGGGTTTAATGTTCAGAATTTTCTTTTCTGGAATTGATTATCTGTGGGTAATATCTAATTCAGCTGTTTTTGTTGTTTTTGAAAAAATGTGCTTTGTCTTAAAGAGCAGAAAAAAACTGAGTCTGTGTTTATGTTAGCTTAATTTTAAAAAATAAAAGAAATGCGTTTATGGTTGTGTGGAATTTCAAAATCCGTAACTATCCAGAACAGTTGTTCGAAAAGTATGGTCTCCTAGAAGTGGATAGGGGCTGAGATCCTCCTGGGAAATCTGTTGTTAGGTACCATGGAGTGGATTCCGACCAATAGCGACCCTATGTGACAGAGTAGAACTGCCCCAAAGAGTTTTCTAGGCTGTAATCTTTATGGGAGCAGATCACAGGTCTTTCTGCAAAGGAGAGGCTTGGTCGCTTCGAATCCCAATCTACTAGGTAAAAAATATTTTCATAATACTAAGGCATAATTAATGTTTTCCACACTCATTCTCTAATGAGTATACAGTGGAGTTTTCCAGAGGCTACATGATGTGTGATGTGTGGCAATAGATTGAATGCAGCAGCATATATTGTAATAAGGTTTCTTATTAAGCTACACGTAAAAAGATTTGCAAAAATGTAAAACAGTGCTACTCTTCGCTAATTTTGAAAAAAAAGTTATTTTTCATAAAAATGCTATTTATGTTAACATGTAATGGGTTTATTACATTATTTGATAATCATTATTTCTCTTCATTTAAAATTGGAATTGATAGTCAATAAGCATCAAAGCAGTTTGCCTTCAGTTATCAGCTATTCATTTTGACATGTTTATTTGCCAGTACATTAAAATTTTACAGTACACTTGTTTTTTTATTATAAGCTTATTACTATTACCAAAACTACATAGAAAAAAATACATTCTTTACACAGTAGTGGAATTGAAGGAGTTTTCACAGTTCGTTCATAAATAATTCGTTTCAAATTTTTAAAGCCTTTTCATAATCAACTTACATAGCAAACTTCTGAATAATTAAAAACAGTGCTTAAGCTGATTGATTGTACTTCTGGAGATGGTATTTATAGCAAGTATTGGTAATGGTCTAGAATGATGATCGATAAAAACAACCATTTTTGACTACCAGTTTAAAGTCTGTCATAAACTACAAGTGACCTCTCTAAACAGATAACATACTCTGAAGCCATTGTGGACTGTTTATCCAGGAGCGTACTCCAGTTGGTCAGTTTAGATGCTTACCAGAGAACTGTTCCATTGATTCATTTCTTTTCCATTTTTAAGTAGATTTATAGTGTGATATATTTGCTAAGGGACAGTGCTTCAAAGTCAATCCACTAGAAGTTGTACCAAGGATAGATAACTGGGATTCATTATTTATTTTGCTTGTTGTGGAATTCTGCCATCATAAACTGCTCAGGCAAGGTTGTTAACAACTTCTCTTGTTTGCAAACCATGAAAAACTCAGGCTCAGAGCCTAAAGTTTGTGTGTATTAGCTACCAGATTCATTTCAGAATGTAAACCGTTCATCAGAAGCTGATTTGTGGGAGTCTAGAGTTAAATGCATGGAAAATGTGGAGATAAGATTAAATTATGAAAAAAAAATTGAACTAGTAAAATCACATAGTATCAGTTACTTTAAAGAAGTTCTTACCCTAACAATTGTTGTGTAATTGGTTAGACCATGGGGATAAATTGATGCTGTTACCTAATCTAGAAGATGATGGTGTAATCTCTGGAAAACTTGACAACTGGATTTATGTAAAATAAAGCTGTAACTAACTACTTTTGCGATAACCTCTTTTAAGAAAACAAAACAACCAAAGGACTAATATGCATGGAGACTAGAAAAAGGAGCCTCTGAGCAGGAGGTGGTCATTATATCCAGCACTGGCCAGGGAGAGGCGTTCTTGAGCAGCTTACCTCAGCAAATTGTTCACCTTGGCAGAAGGATCTTTACGTTGTTCTCAGTGGCAGTGGTTTGGGGAGGAGGGAGGGTGCTTTTGACATCTAGTGTGCAGAGGCCAGGAATTCTCCTAAACATCCTACAGTGTACAATATAACCTCGTGCTGAGGTTGAGAATCCCTGCTCTAGAGGGAAAAACTGATCCTCAGGCTCCTTTATTAGGAAACTATGCACTGAGGTCATTTATTTCCTTTTCTTGTGAGTCTATGCTCAGTAAACAACCTTTTAGTAGTAACTTGGTTGGTTTTTTGTTTTTTTTTTAAATTGTTGTCCTTTAAGTGAAAGTTTACAATTCAAGTTAGTCTCTCATACAAAAATTTATACATACATTGTTATGTGACCTTAGTTGCTCTCCC
>NW_004443991.1:2683871-2742950 GCF_000243295.1 Trichechus manatus latirostris | reverse complement strand
AAGTGAAAGTTTACAATTCAAGTTAGTCTCTCATACAAAAATTTATACATACATTGTTATGTGACCTTAGTTGCTCTCCCTATACTATGACAGCACACTCATCCTTTCCACCCCAGATTTCTCGTGTCCATTCAAACAGCTGCTGATCCTCCATGCATTCTCATCTCACCTCTGGACAGGAGCTGCCCATTTAGTCCCATGTATGTACTTGAGCTAAGAAGCACACTCTTCACGAGTATCATTTTATGTCCCGTAGTCCAGTCTGATCTTTGTCTGAAGAGTTGGCCTCGGGAATGGTTTTAGTTTTGGGCTGACAGAGTCCGGGGGCCATGTCTTCTGGGGACCCTCCAGTCTCAGTCAAACCATTAAGTCTGGTCTTTTTACTAGAATTTGAGTTCTGCACCCCACTTTTCTCCTACTCCGTCAGGGACTCTCTGTTTGTTTCCTGTCAGGGTGGTCATTGGTGGTAGCTGGGCACCATCTAGTTCTTTGGGTCTCACGCTGATGAAGTCTCTGGTTTATGTGGCCCTTTCTGTCTCTTGGGCTAATACTTTTCTTGTGTCTGTGGTGTTCTTCATGCTACTTTACTCCAGGCAGCTTGGGACCAATCGATGCATTTTAGGTGGGTAACTTGATATTTTATGTGGATTGGGGGGCAGTACAAGAGAGGTTGACTAGTGAGAGAATCATTTAGCAAACACTTATGTAGCGTTACTGCGTGTCAGACACTGTTCAAATTGTTTTATAAATATTAACATTTAATCCTCATAACAGCCCTGTAAGGTAAACACTATTATCCCTGTTTTACAGATGACACAAAGGCACAGAGTTCAGTGACTTGGCCAAGGTCACAGACCTAGTTAGTGGATTTAAGCTTTGGTCTGCTATATAAATAATTTCAATCCTTGCAGTAATTTCTTAAAATAGTTAACTATATTTATATGTTAGTGTCCAGTGGTTAACTTGAGTCAGATTCTTTAAGCCTGATCAGCTCTGGATGAACTGAGGAGGTCAAGTTTCTGAATCTGTAAAACTAGAATTAAGATGATCCCATCAAGATGCTGATATTCTGGAGTTAAAGGATATGTAAGACATAATAGGTACATATAGTGGAATGTTATGCTGACATAAAAAGGAATGAAATCCTGATACGTGCTACAACAGGGATTAACCTTGATGATGTTATGCTGGGTGAAATAAGCCAGATTTAAAAGGACAAATATTGTATGATTCCACTTATAAAAAATACCTAGAATAGGCAAATTCATAGAGACAGAAAGTAAAATAGAAGTTAGTAGAGGCTGGAGGAGGGGCTAATGGGGGAGTTATTGTTTAATGGGTATAGAGTTTCTATTTAGGATGATAAAAAGATTTTTTAAATCTGGAGATAGTAGATGGTTATACAACATTGTGAATCTGTGTAGCACCACTGAATTCTATACTCAATTCACTGCTTAGAATCGTAAATTTTATGGATATTTTACTATATCTCCCCCCCCAAAAAAAAAAAAACAGGAGAAAAAGTTAGGGCGACATCTTCTAATAACCATTGTGGAAGATTCCACCAAAAACAAATAATAGGGTGAATTTTGAGATAGTTGATGGATTATTATACGTTGGTATCTTTTTTCCCTGTAATTTTTCTTACTCTTTTTCATCCTGTTTCAAATGCTTTCTGTGTAGTTTCTCCAATACCATTAGAATTCAGCCAGTTAATACTTTAATCAAACTTCTGTTATATGCAGAATATACTTAAATGTATAGAATCATAAAACCTCACTGCCTATCTCATACAAGTACAGACTTGTTATTGATTTTAACATCAAACGGTAGAATGTAAACCCTAAAACACCTTACTGACAAGTCGATTCAGACTCATGTAGTTGGAATCCCTATAGGACAGAGTAGAACTGCCCCACAGGGTTTCCAAAGCTGTAATCTTTATGGGAACAGCAGACTGCCACATCTTTCTCTGGCAGAGCAGCTGGTGGGTTTGAACCGCCAATCTTTTGGTTAGCAGCTGAGAGCTTAACCACTGTGCCACCATGGCTCCTTATATAACCTCTGTTGGCCTCTAAGTCTGTGCACATGTAAATGCTTTTTTTTAAATGTTTTTCAAATAAACAATGAAGTTTTTTAGTATAAATATGTCGCAAATATTGCATGGGACATACTTAAAAATATTCATTGTTTGTCTGAAATTTACTTATATGTATTTTTTGCAAAACATACACCAATTCAACAGTTTCTACATGTACAATTCAGTGACACTGATTACATTCTTTGAGTTGTGCAACCATTCTCACCCTCCTTTCCAAGTTGTTTCACCCCATTAAGTGTCGTATCTAATTTTTTGAGTTTGCTGTTGTCAGTTAATCCCAAATAGGTACATCTTAAAAAGATGATTTCAAGGCAGACATTCCTTACTAGTTAAGCTATTGTTTGGTTTAAAGAAGACTTTGGGGGATATTTTTGATTTAAGGTTTAAAGATGATCGCAGGGCAGTAATTTCAGGGGTCCATCCAGCCTCCATGGCTTTAGCAAGACTGGATTCCATGAGAATTTGAAATTCTGTCTTACATTTTCTCCCTTTTGATCAGGATTCTTCTGTAGAATCTTCGCTCAAAATGTTCAGTAATGCAGACGTGCACATAAAGTCTTCTCCCTGCTCCTCCATCCCCACCCCAGTATGCTGAGCTGGAAGTTAAATTCAAAAATAGGCTTTCGTGAGTGGCTTTGTACATCAGTGTTTGTTAGATTATATGTGCTGTTCCTTCATACAGCCCTAAATAAAATCAGGCTTTCAAAAACAAACGACTTAATTTACGGTCTCATCACAAGTTGGGAGCATTGGTTGTAGGCTCCACCAGTGTTTTTTCATCTGCAGGCCAGGCCAAAGGACAGCATCCATCTGGGACATGCTATTCCTTTACCAGAGAGAGAAAAGGCCAGAGAACTGGCGGGAAACACTCAGTGCCTCTTAAAGCTTCTGTTCAGACATGGTACACAGCATGTCCAGTCATATTTCATTGGCCAAAGCAAATTGCATGGTCAAGCCTGATTTTAACCCAAACAATCAGTTACTATTAAGTCAATTCCAACCCATGGTGACTCTGTGTTTCAGAGTAAAACTGTATTTCGTCGGGTTTTCAATGGCTGTGACCTTTTGGACACCTGAGGTTGCCATGAGTCGGAATCAAGTTGACGGCAACTAACAACAATGACCTTTTGGAAGTGGATTGCCAGGCCTTTCTTCCGAGGTGCCTCTGGGTGGATTTGGACCGTAACCTTTCAGTTAGTAGCCGTGCATGTTTACGCTACCCAGGGACTCCTAATATCAGTAGGGTAGGAAACCATTAATTTGAGTCTTATTAAATTGCTGTTTATATAAACCAAAAAGAGTTGAATGTTGTCAATGTCATATAGTTCCTATTGCACGAATGCATTGCAACTCACATGGAAACAGGTGGGGCTGCATAATCGTCTTTTAGGGAGAGGGAATAAATAACTGGGAATAAACAACAAAACCGTCTACCTCAGCATGAAAATGAACCATCATTTATAACTTTATATCTTTGAGGGAAAAAAGTACCATACATTTTAAAGAACTCACTTTACATACTTCATGGGGAATATGGTTTCGGCACTTATGCACTCAAACATATGTTAGTGTTACACAGATTAAATAAATAATGATACAGTATATGCTTCAGTTGCCAAGTAACAGCAATATTAAGGTGGACCTGTATACATGTTTTTCCATTGTAGGTATATTAAAGCAAGTCAAAGATTACATTAAACAGTGTAGCAAATGTCAGGAGAAACTAGATCGTTCTCGTCCAATATCAGATGCCTCAGAAATGTTGGAAGAATTGGGGCTAGACCTTGAGTCTGGAGAAGAAAGTAATGAATCAGAGGATGACCTGAGCAACTTTACTTCACCTCCAACTACAGCCTCTAAGCCTGTGAGAAAGAAGCCAGTATCCAAACATGAACTTGTATTTGTAAGTGGTACTTTTCATTCCACTTTAACGTTTGTAGATAGTATGTCAGTATTTGCAGACTTGGAGAATTTTATTTTTCTCAAATCACCAAGACTGAGTGACTGTTGGCACTGACATTGAAGCTATGAGTAGGTTTATGTGCTTGAAGTAGAACTTGTTGAATAAGACACAGTGGGTAATGTACTATGTTATATAAGCTAAAAATATGCTAATACCACCTCTTCAGATGTTCCTATTGTTCCTTCTCTCCAGAATGCACTTAATAGCCTACAGATTTGTTGTTAATTACCACTCTCATTTTTTAATGGTAGTTTGTTAAGGGAGACAACACGTTTCTGGAAGCAGTCTCCGGGTCATGTGGTAAGGTAAATCAGACTGGCTAGATCTTTGTTTTTTGTCTGTTTTTATCAGTTTTGCACATTATCAAATTCCTGATTAGTAAGAAGAGACAGTAGGAAGATTTTATTAGGTCAAGTAGAGCGAAACAAAATAGTGAGGACAAGATATCTTTTTACTTAAATACGTGGGTAACAAAGAGAATATCAGGTTGTTTCTTCATTTTAATTAGTGATATCTGTTAAAAAGGAATCGTTTGTCTTGTTTTAAGTTCTGTCAAAGCTGAAAATATAGATAATGTATAATTCAACTCTGGGTCTTAAACTTATTTTGATAGGTTGACACGAAAGGTGTGGTAAAACGATCTTCTCCAAAACATTGTCAGGCTGTCTTAAAACAACTGAACCAGCAGAGACTCTCCAACCAGTTCTGTGATGTTACTTTGTTAATTGAAGGAGAAGAGTACAAAGCTCATAAATCTGTTTTGTCAGCTAATAGTGAATATTTTCGAGATCTTTTCCTTGAAAAAGGAGCTGTTTCCAGTCATGAGACTGTGGTGGATCTTTCTGGTAAGAATTTTCTGATATTCTTGCTTTTCGTTTTTAAGTCCATTCTGGAAGAGGGATGTGTGTATGTATATGTGTGATGTGTGTCTTAGTAACTTTAGCGTTATAGTAATTCTTTATCAGATAAAGAAAGTTCCTTACCCTTATTATCGGGTGATTTTTGGCTATTCATAACCCTTTACTCTTCCATGTAAATTGTAAAATCAGCTATGGACTTCCACAAAACAAAACAAAAAAAAAAAAAAGAAAGAGAAAAGAATGAATTTTGATAGAGATTGCATTGAATTAATACTACAGTTTTACAGATTTATCCATAAAGGTCTCACACATCTGTTGTTAGATTTATTCCAAAGAACTTTATAGTTTTTGATACTATTATAATTTGTTTCTCTTAAAACTATATACTTTCTAATTTATTTTTGGTGTACGTTAATTTTGTATACACTGATATTGCTAAATTCCTATAACAATTCAGACATTTATCTATAGATGCTTTGGAATTATCTACATAAAATAAACCTGTTATCTGCTATTAATAATGGTTTGTTTCTCCCTTTCCAGTTCTTATAGTTTGAACTTCTTGTTTTACAATGTTGGCTAGGACCTCAAAAAAAGCAGCAGTTTAATAAAAATGACAATAGAGGGTTCTCTTACCTCATTCCCAATTCTAATAGGAGGTGCTTTTTCAGTATTAAGTACATAATTTGGTAAATGTTTTTAATTAATAGACGTTTATCACATTTAACATAAAGGAGATTTCCTCTGAAATGGATGTTCTTATCACATACTTTTTCTGCATCTATTGAGACCATCTTTATTTTTCTCATTTATTCTGTAGTGTGCAAAATTACATTCATTTTTTAATGTTAAGTCAGTTTTTCATTCCTCAGGTAAATCGAGTTTAGCCATGATTACCTTTCATAGAATTGCTATGTTTGGTTTGCTAATATTGTTTAGAACATTTGCATCTGTAGTCATGCGTAATTTTCACACTATTTCTGTCATGTTTTGATATCAGAGTTGTTCTGGCCTTGTAAAACGTGTTTTCCTCTAATTTTTTTACGTACGCTATAATAGTTACTATAAGATTAGAATTATTTTTATTTTGAATTTTTGGTAGAATTTTGGCTTAAATTGCCTGGGCCTGCAATGTACTTTGGAGGAAGATTTTTAACTACAAAATATGACAACTTACTGGTTAGGGAATTGTTTGGGTTTTTAATTTCATCTTGAGTAATTTATATAAAACTATATTTTTCTAGAATTTGTCTATTTCATCTAAAATTGCAGGTTAATTGGAACAAAATTTTCATAATATCCTCTTCAAAATGTCTGCAGCAACTGTAGTTGTGTCCCCATTTTTATTCCTGATAATTGGTTGTAATTTTTCTCTCATTTTTTATTCTTACAAGAGTTTTATTGACTTATTTTTTTAAAATCCTGATGAAGCAGGATTTGGCAAGCTGTAGCATTCAAGCTAATTCCAGGCTGCATCTTGTTCTTGTAAATGAAGTTTTGTTGGAACACAGCATACCTATCCATTTACATCTTACTGTTTCTGCTTTTGAGCTAAGGGCAAAATTGAATAGTTGCAACACAGACCATATGACCTACAAAGCCTAAAATTAACAGCAAATTAGACACAGCTACAGAGTTAACTAACTAGAATTTTCCAGAACAAACTACGAAGGTTTTTTTTTTTTTTTTTTTTTTAATGTGTGATAACAATATTTAAAATCTTTGTTGATCTGATTCAGCCTGTTTGTTTCTGATGGTTCATGGGAAATTTTTCTTACAATTTTGAACTTAGAAATTAAAAAAGTATTAGATAAAAGACCAAATACATAATTTTGTTGGTACGTGATTTTGTTTTTTTTAAGACAAATTTTCTTGCTTACCTCAGGCTTAACTTGTTCTCATAATTTGTAGCAGGATGAAGATGGTTTCAGCCTATTTAGTTATCAGTTTTCCTGGGAATGGCTGAATTAGCTAGCCATGATGATATGTTGGTGTGCAGTCTTCTTATTTTTCAGCTTCCAATATATCTCACAGCTCAAGGCTTCTCTGTATACTCGTCTATCCTCCGTCTTCCTACGTAAAAGGACCACTTTTTATGTCCTTTGAGTTAAAACTGACAAACACAGCAAATGGGAGTTTTTAAAAGGTTGCTTTGGCTTTCTATATATTAACAAACGATCTCAAAGATAAATCGTCACATGAAAAAAGCAAAGTGCAGAACTGTGTGTGTAACCTAGTGACACCTAGTATAAGGAGGGGAAGAAGAATACCTGCCTAAGTATAAACAAACTTGGGGGAGCTATACAAATACTTAGTCATACTGGGTATGAGTGTGTAATCGTTCGTCTTTCCTCAGTTTTGAGTCATTTATTAAAAATTTTAAATGGCTTTTGAAAGTTGAAGCACTGAGAACTTAGAAATAAACTCACCTTATTTTCTCGAACAAAATAAGAATACCTCATGTGTTTCCTTAGACCAGGGGTGGCAAACTACAGCCTAAGGGCCAACCTTTCCCCTTGTTATTTTTGTAAATAAAGCTGTATTGGAACATAGCCACACTGATTCATTAGCATATTATCTATGGCTGCTGTTTTCCAGCTGCATGACAGAGTTGATACCTTACAGCCTGCGATATATAGCATGTGACTCTGCAGAAAAATTTTGCTGACCCCTGCCTTAGACCTTGGTTTTTAATTGTTAGTCATACCACCCTTTGCCCAGCCAAATTTTAGTATAGGTTTCTATTATTAAAAATACAGCTATACTTCCAGAAGTGCGGTTAGAGCACAGGTTGGTTGAACCCCTGCCTACTCACCTCCCTCCCTCCCTTTTTCTACTTTCCGTTGTCCAACAACTGTCTCTTGAGGAGAATTTCTGGAACCCCTGGGGTTCTAAAGGAATACAGTTTGAAAATGACTGCCTTACAACAACTCTTTGAGGTAGTAAGTCTGATAATATCTTATGTTTTAGGTACTGAGATACTTAGGCTCATAGAAGGGAGTTAGTTAAGGTCTAATAAGCAAACAGAACACAAAACAAATCCAGGGGTGTTTAATTGCAAAATAAATGGTCACATTTGCCTTTATATTCTATTTTATATTGTCGTAATCCGTGTTAATTGTTGTTGTAAGATGTTTTAATGGTGATTGACGTTTTTGCCTCCTGCCTTTCTTGTTTCATACAGGTTTTTGTAAGGCAAGTTTCCTTCCTTTACTAGAATTTGCCTATACTTCTGTGCTAAGTTTTGACTTCTGTAGCATGGCTGATGTAGCCATCTTGGCTCGTCATCTCTTCATGTCAGAAGTTTTAGAAATCTGTGAAAGTGTACACAAACTGATGGAAGAGAAGCAGCTAACAGTATATAAAAAGGGTGAAGTACAAACAGTTGCATCCACCCAGGACTTACCAGAACAGAATGGAGTAAGAATAGCACCTCCTGTGGCTAGCAGTGAGGGAACTACAGCAACTTTATCTACTGAACTAGAGGATTGTGAAATTGTACTGGTAGTAAATGGAGAATTGCCAGAAGCTGAGCAGAATGGAGAGCTAGGTCGACAGAATGAGCCCCAGGTCTCTTCAGAGGCTGAAGCTGCTCTGTCACCTGTTCAGTGTATCACTGATTGCCATCCTGAAATGGAATCTGTTGACTTAGCAACAAAGAACAACCAGGTGAAACTAGAAACCTCCAGCAGTAGAGAAGATAGCACAGTCTCTAATATTCCTCCTAAACTTTCAAAAGACAGTGTAATCAGTAGCTCCCCAGAGAACAGTGATATGGGAAATGATATATCAACTGAGGATGTCTGTGCTGAGGACACTCCAGAACATAGACAGAACCTTGCCCAACCTTTAAAAGATCAGGAAAATCTAGTTACACTGACAGCAAAGGCAGACCTTGGCCCTGATGATGATACTTACAGAAGCAGGCTTCGGCAGCGTTCAGTTAGCGAAGGAGGATATATCCGACTGCACAAGGGAATGGAGAAAAAGCTGCAGAAGCGGAAAGCTGTTCCCAAGTCAGCAGTTCAACAGGTATGAGGTAAAGGGGTTGACCTTTGTAGTTTTAGCTTCAGGTGAAAGCATTCTATTTATAAACTTATGCTATAGTGAACATTATTTGGGAGGGGTGCAGGGAAGCAACTTACTATTTCAAATACAAACAATAAGATAATGTGAATTTGCAGTGTTTTTGTTAGAAATTTATAACACGACTCATAACTTTAAAAATCAAAATGAGTATATTTACTTAGGTTGTGTTTTCTATCCCTTAATAGGTGGCCCAGAAATTAGTTCAAAGAGGAAAAAAGATGAAACAGCCAAAAAGAGATGCTAAAGAGAACACCGAAGAAGCAACCCATAAATGTGGGGAATGTGGGATGGTTTTTCAGAGACGATATGCCCTTATAATGCACACACTGAAACATGAAAGAGCTAGAGATTACAAATGTCCAGTAAGTGTCTGGAAAGCTAATTGAAAAGATGGTCTAACTTCATGATAAATAGAATCCTATTTACTGCTTGATTGTTATCCTACCAATTGTATTCTGTGTCTCTTTTGCAACATTCTACATATTGCTATAAGATTCACCTTTTGATTTGTACATATCATTTCCTTGCCAAAAAAAAAAAAAACATTCATGAAAGATTTATAGTAAATTATGTCAGAAAGAATCCTTTGATACAACACCTTGCCAATTAAAAAAAAAAAAAAAAATCAGTAACTTACCTCTGCTTCCTCCTGATACCCTAGTAAGACAACAGTAAAAAGATTGTTTTAAAAATACAAACTCAAGCTCAAGTAGATACCTGAGACTAAATGTACAGCTCCTGTCCAGAGGTGAGATGAGAAGGCAGAGAGGGTCAGGAGCTGGTTGAATGGACATGGGAAATCAGGGGTGGAAAGGAGGAGTGTGCTTTCACAGTATAGGGAGAGCAATTAGGGTCACATAACAGTATGTATAAATTTTTGTATGAGAGACTAACTTGAACTGTAAACTTGAAGTACAACAATAAAATATATCTGTATACATATAAACTCATAAAATGGCAAAAAAAACAGATAAGGAGTCCTTAGCAACTAAATTCTTGAAGCTGATAAATACATGGAGGGCTAGTAACTGATTTACCAGAAGCCCTGCTGGCACAGTGCTTAAGAGCCCGGCTCTTAAGAGTTTGAATGTGGTGGATTCCACAGCAGTTTGAATCCACCAGCCACACCTTGGAAACCCTATGGGGCAGTTCTACTCTGTGCTGTAGGGTCGCTACGAGTCGGAATTGACTTGATGACAATGGGCTTGTTTTTTTTTTGTCTTAGTAACTGATTTAGCAGATTTGCAAGAACTCAATTCTAGGCTTTCAGTAGGGAAAGCTAAGAATCAACCCGAATTATATTCCAGAGCCCCCAAAATATTCAAAAGTTGGTGGTACCAACTACCTTGAAAGTACAGGTAGGTCTGGTTGTTAGAAAATTGTTTGAAGAAGCAGTTAAATCACTGTTCCCACCTCCTTGGCTAAAGCTCTATCTTCTCCTCTTTGGAAAAGATAAAACCATAACTGCTCTGGGGAACACTACAGTAAGGGTGGATGTACTGTGCCAAAAACAGGGAAAAATAAAAGTTTACATACTGAATATTGAAACTTTTAAGTTCTCTTTCCCCACATAAGTCCCAGGATGTTGGCAGCCAAACTCTTAACCCTAAAAGCAAAAGATAGAAAGGCTTATCTTTGAGAAATCTGAACAGTAGACCTGAAGATAACTGACTAAAACCCATGGTTGACTCCCCTACACAGAAATTCCAATTAGTTTTTTAATGTCTTACTCTGAAATATGAACAGACACCAGTGATCATCAGACTTATGACAAAAGGTTTCAAGAAATACAACTTTGAAAAATCTGAGAATATAGAGACAAGAAAACTTTTAAAAAGAGCATCCTTTATATCAGAGATAAATGAAAAAATTTCAAATATAAAACAATAACCAGATACTTTAAAAAAGAGCACATTAAGAGAAAAATCTTATGAATAAAATACATATAATGGTAAATATAAAAATCTCAGTAAAGTTGAGAAATGGAGTTGACAAAATCTCCCAGAAAATAGAGCAAAAGGACAAGTTAGAAAATGGGAGTGAAAAGAAAATCACAGGATTGGTCTAGGCTGTCCAGTATCCAAGTAATCATTCCAAACAGAGAACATGCGGGAAAGAAGTAATTGATGCAGTAATCAAAGAAAAATTTTAAAACTTAAGGATATCAGTTTGCATATTAAAAAAGTACATTGAAATTGGTGAATGCTTTGATTCAGTGCATTGAAAAGGGTGCATGGAATGCTCAGCACAGTAGATGAAAACAAATCCATATCAAGCTACATTATGAAATTTCAGAATACAGAGGACAAAGAGAAAATCTTATAAATTGCCAGAGAGAAAACAGATATTCTGTCTCATAGAAAAGAATAAGGATCAGAATGGCTTTAGACTTTTCAGCAGCAACAATGGAAGCTGGAAGGCAAAGGCATGGTGCCTTCAAAATTCTAAAGGGAAATGGTTTCTTACTTGGAACCTATAGCCAATCAAACTGTCAGTTGTTTATGAGAGTAGAATAAGAACATTTCCAGACATGCAGAGTTTTAAGTTTTACCTCCGAGGCCCTCTCCCTCAGTTTTTGGCAGAGGTGTTCCACCAAAATGAGCAAGGCATAGGAAACATGGGATCCAGTTCAGTAGAGTCTAAGGGATTCACCAAGATGGTAGTAAAGGAGATCTCAGGATGAAACTGTATAACAAGCATAGGGAACAACGGTCCCAGGTTGGAATAGGACATAATTCTTTGAAAATGCTCCAGTAACATGATGTGTTTTAAATCTCCTGTCAGTGGGCAGTTGGGAGAAATATTTGGTGATGAATTAGTAGTAAATACATAAGGAAACCAGCAAAGTGGAAAACAAAAAAGCAAGAAAGGAAAAAGAATCATAGTGTACTATATGGCCCAGTCATAAATAACATTTACACCATCCTAATAACGTAAACCCTGAAACTGATGCAATCAAAATTCTAATGTAAGTATCTTGGGAAGGTAGGGTAATGGGAAGCTTTTACGTATGTGTAGGGAGTAGAGGGGTGAGAGGTTGTCATCTTCCATCCTGCGTGATACTTAGAGTTACAAAGATGAGCATCAAAAATGAGTCAAAAAAGTTACCTCTAGGAAACAAAGGTGGAGGGGTGGATGAGGAGACCTGTTTTTTTTGTTTTTAAAACACTTTTATAAATGTTTAGCATATATAACTGATTTAAAAAGAAACAACAAAAGCTTTCATGACTCCTCAACACATACAGGATAAAATCCAAGAACTATCATAGTTCTTTTTCCTTTTTCCAATGCCTATTTGTGCTCCACCCAACAACTGTTAGTCTCTGTCTGGGTCCTACAGTTCCTTCAGGCCCCCACCTCGGGCATGATGCCTTTCCTGATTGTTCTCATCAGTCCCTCCGCTTGAGTGCTTTGCCTTTTTTGTATATAAATCTTGTTTCTGCAGTTAGATCGTAAGCCTCTCTGGAGTAGGGGCTGGGTCTTGTCTCTCTTTAGCATCTGGTACCAGCACATTGTCTTTTACATAATACATGGGTTTATTAATTTATATAATAATAACAAATGAGAAGTTGAAATGCAGGTTGAGTTTCACTTAGAATTTTGTAATGGAATGCATTTAGACAGAACTTTGTTTACTTTTTCTTTTAGTTGTGTAAAAAACAGTTTCAGTACAGTGCCTCCTTGAGAGCACACCTTATCCGGCATGCCAGAAAAGATGCCCCCACTTCATCCTCTTCCACTTCCACATCCAACGAGGCGTCGGGAACATCATCTGAGAAGGGCAGAACCAAACGAGAGTTTATATGCTCCATATGTGGAAGGACATTACCTAAATTATATTCTCTTCGAATACATATGTTAAAGCACACAGGTGTAAAGCCACATGCATGCCAGGTAAAGCCTTACATTTATTTTGTTAAAGAAGATTGGAACTTAACTATGGTAATGGGACTGGTTGATGTATATGCTAGTGTCACCCCCTCTCATGTACAAAGTCAAAGTGAAATCTGTGGCTTCTTCAGTTTATTGCCTAGGTTAAGGGTGATTGATTGCTGTTGTGTTCTTTTTTTTTTTTATTATTGTACTTTAGGTGAAGGTTTACAGATAGTTTCTCATTAAACAGTCAGTACATATATTGTTTTATGACATTGGTTAACAACCCCACGACATGTCACCCCTCTCCCTTCTCGACGTTTTTTTTTGGTGAAAATATACGTAGCCAAAGATACACCATTTCAGAAAATTTCTGCGTGCACAGTTCAGTGACATTGATTACGTTCTTCCAGTTGTGCTGCTATTCTCACTTTAGATGAAGGTTTACAGAACAGAATAGTTTCCATTAAACAGCACACGTTGCCCTTTGACAATATTTAACACCACCACTACATGTCAACACTGTCCCTACTCAACCTTGGGTTCCTTAACACCAGCTTTCCTGTCCCCTTCTGCTTCTAGTCCTTGTCCCTGGACTGCTGTGCCTCATTTGTCCCATTTTGTTTTATGGGGCTATTCAATCCCCAGCTGAATGGTGAACCTCGAAAGTGACTTCACCACTGAGTTAAAGGGTGTCTAGGGGCCATACTCTTGGGGTTTCTCCAGACTCTTTCAGGCCAGTAAATCTGGTCTTTTTTGTGTGTGATGGAATTTTGTTCTACATCCTTCTCCAGCTCTGTCCAGAACCCTCTGTTGTGATCCTGGTCAGAGCAGTCAGTGGTGGTAGCCGGGTACCGTCTAGCTGTACTGGACTCAGTCTGGTGGAGGCCATGGTAGCTGTGGTCCATTAGTCCTTTGGACTGATCTTTTCCTTATATCCTGTTCTGTTCATTCTCCCTTGCTCCTGAAGGGGTGAGACCAGTGGAGTATCTTAGATGGCTGCTTCCAGGCTTTTAAGACCCCAGACGCTACTCACCAAGGTAGAATGTAGAACATTGTTTTTATAAAACGTATTATGCCAGTTGAGCTAGATGTTACCCAAGACCATGGTCCCTACAGCCCTCCGTCCAGCAATTCAGTCCCTCAGGGAGTTTGGGTGTGTCTATGGAGCTTCCATGACCTTTTCTTGTACAAGTTGTGCTGGTTTCCCCAGTATTGTGTACTGTCTCACCCTTCACCAAAGATACCACTTATCTATTGCCTATTTAGTATTCCCCTCCACCCCTCCCATCCCTCGTAGCCAACAAAGATTGTTACTTTGTGTGTGTAAATTTTTTCATGAGTTTTTACAGTAGAGGTCTCATACAATATTTGTCCTTTTGTGATTGACTTATTTCACGCTGCATAATGTCCTCCAGTTTCATCCATGTTATGAGATGCTTCACAGATTCATCATTGTTCTTTATCATTGTGTAGTACTTTGTTTTGTGTATGTACCATAGTTTGTTTATCCATTCGTCTGTGGATGGGCATCTAGGTTGTTTCCATCTTTTTGCTGTTGTGAACAGTGCTGCCACGAACATGGGTGTGCATATGTCTATTTGTATGATGGCTCCTATTTCTCTAGGACATACTCCTAGGAGTGGGATTGCTGGATCGTATGGTATTTCTATTTCTAGCTTTCTAAGGAAGCGCCATATCATTTTCCAAAATGATTGTATCATTTTGCATGTCCACCAGCAGTGCATATGAGTTCTAATCTCCCCGCAGCCTCTCCAACATTTAATTTCCAGTGTTTTTGATTCGTGCCAGTAATGCCAGGGTAAGATGGAATCTCATTGTGGTTTTAATTTGCATTTCTCTAATGGCTAGTGATCACGAGTATTTCCTCATGTGTCTGTTGGCCGCTTGAGTGTCTTTTTTGGTGAATTGTCTGTTCATTTCCTTTGCCCATTTTTTAATGGGATTATTTGTCTTTTTGTTGTAGAGGTGTTGGATTTTTTTGTAGGTTATGGAGATTAGACCAAAAATTCTTCCCCAGTCTGTAGGTTCTCTTTTTACTCTTCTGGTAAAGTCTTTTGAAGAGCATAGGTGTTTGATTTTTAGAAGATCCCAGTTATCTAGCTTATCTTCTGGGGTTGTTGTGTTCTTTAGTTTGCTGTTAGGGGTTGTAATATGAAATGGATTTATTTAGAATGTTCATGGAACTTTTTAGGGTCCAGAGGATGTACTGGGTGGGAATGACCAATTCATCATCCCAACCATTCCTTAACCTTCAGCAAGACCAACCTGGACTGGAAAGGAAGCTATGGCTGGAACAAATCTCCTGGGTCTGCAAAAGTCCTGCTGCCTATGTAATGCGTCCTTCTAGAGCTGAGGACTGAGGGTTCCTAAATGCCAAAATATGACTCCTGGGTAAAGAATCCTCTATGATTAGCCAGCGTCTGGCTATTTGGAACAGTGAAAAATTTCTAGTAGCAGCTGTATTTATTAATAGCTGTCTTTATTAATAAACAGTTTTAGAACCAGTGAGATTTCTTTTAGTTCCCATTTTTAGATTTTTATTACTTGAGAATAGAATATGAGACTAGAATGAACCTCCATGTGCCCTTCACCCAGCTTCGATAGTTATCAGTTCATGGGTCAGTCTTACTGTATGTATACTGCCACTCACTTACTCCACGTCTGCGTCCTAGTATTTTGAGCCAAGTACCAAGCATCATTTTCTTCATCAATTTAAATACTAAGCATTAACTGGGCCTCTGGTCTTTTAGTGCAGCACTACCCACAGAGTGTTGTCCATGGAAGAAACGTACAGAAATAGGGAATAAGCATGGGAGCAGTTCTACTCCGTAACACATGTGGTCCCACAAGGCAGAACCGACTCCATGGCAAGGGGTTTGTTTTTTCTTTTAACTGTTGACCAGTCTCACAAGGGTGGCAAAAGGTTTGTTTGCACTGTTTTGAACTCCTCCAGAGATCACATGGATTTATGAAAAATAGCAGCAGTATTTGTTTTAAGTGCTGAGTTCGAAGGGGATCGACCAGCTAATATCCGTGGCACTTGTGCTTTCAACTTTCATTTTCTAATTTTACTTAAAATTTAATTTAAAGTTTTATTTAAAATAGCATACTAGTTTCTCTGCTCTCATTCTTCAGAAAAAGCCCCTACCTTCTCTTTTGTTTTACTGGTTCAGACACCCCTGTTCTGTCTTAGGTCTGTGGAAAGACTTTTATCTATAAGCATGGTCTAAAATTACACCAGAGTCTCCACCAATCGCAGAAGCAGTTCCAGTGTGAACTCTGTGTTAAGTCATTTGTTACCAAACGAAGTCTTCAAGAACATATGAGCATTCACACAGGTAGTGAGAAATTTATGTTGACATACTTATATTTCATATAGTATTATTTTACTGTTATGTTGGTATGCTATAATTATATTGGAAATTATATTGATATATACTGATGGTTGTGTATATACATTTTTTTAATTAATGAGTGTTGGAAGTTAAGAAGTTTTCTTAAAGCTAGTTTCAGAGCTGTCTTATTTGTGTAAAAGCATGTTTTCCTCAGTGTAGAAAAATTGCGTACTGGGTGTTAAATTGTGCATAATTTAGATTCAGGCCCCTAAAGAGATTGTCATGCTTTAAAAAAGTTAAGCAATAGGCAGATGTAAAAATCAACATGGTAAGTGGCTTATAATTTGATTAGAATTTTTAGTCTACACATAGTTATTTTCAGATGCTTTACAGCAGATGTGTGGAAATGGCTGATGAAGGGTAGATGTCTGCTCTAGAACTTGTATTCTTTTCTGTTACTATTATAATCCATACATTATGCAAGCGTGTCACATTCTTTGCGTAGTAGCTTTTGCTGGTACTATAGTTCAGAGGAAATGGAGATTTTGACATGGTTTGTTGTTATTCTCAGAAGGTGGCTGGCTGCCAAATGTTACCGCTTCTGTGTCACCTTTACATAAAATAACTTCTGAAATACAGCATAAAGAATTTTGTTGGAGTGGACCTGATTGCTGGATTTGTGATGTGGTTTTTATTTTTTACAGGAGAGTCCAAGTACCTTTGCTCAGTTTGTGGAAAGTCTTTTCACAGGGGCTCTGGACTCAGCAAGCACCTAAAGAAACACCAGCCAAAGCCTGAGGTTCGAGGCTATCATTGTACTCAGTAAGTATTTCACATGTGAAGCGTTCAGTTAACTTCATTATGTTCTTACTCGGTTTTGAAAGTTGTTTTCAATATTAAACTGTAATTTCAGTTTACTCTTGATTTTAATCAGTTGTCTTAGGCTGGGTTCTCTAGAGGAGCAACACAAGTGTAAATATACATACAGAGAGATTTATCTCAAGGACACGGCTCACACAGTTGTGGAGGCTTGCAAGTCCCAAATCTTTGGGTCAGGCATCAGGCTGGAGGCTTCTCCTGACTCATGTGGTTGCAGTGGCTGACGAACCAAAAATCGGCAGGTCAAGTGGAAGCTTGCTGGTTCCTGGGGTTGTGGGAGCTGACAGATCCCAAAATCTGCAGGTTAGGGAGCAGACTGCTGGCTGACATCCCAAGAACCGGAGGTCAGAGGATGACAAGTCAGACGCAGGATCCAGAGAGAGCTTTGCCAGAACATCCGTATATATTGGATGCAGGTCACACCCCCAAGGAAACTCACTGGCTTTCAACTGATAGGCCTTTCAACTAATTGACTGCTCACATCAGATCACAAAATGGAGGATTACATACTATCTGCCAAACTACTGAGAATCATGGCCTAGCCAAGTTGACATATAACCTTAACCATCACATCAGTCTGTTCTGTTTTTTTTTTTTTGGCTTAGGTGTGGCTATTTATTATTATTTTTAAACCGCATTATTGAGGTATAAATCACATATCATACAAATAACTCATTTAAAGTGACTTAGATTCCCGGGGGAAATGGGCTACTAGGAGGTGGGGACTATGGGAAAGAAGAGTCCTCACTGCCAACCAGAAATTGTTTCTAGGAAGTTAGTTCCTCTGAAGTCCCTGGACACTGCTGGTTTTCTCCTTCTCTTTTTCCTTTTTCATTTTTCAAAGCCTCTTGAAACTTTTTTTTTTTTCCTAATTCAGGTATTCATATAACTTAAAATTTACCGTTTTAACCAGTTACAGTGTACAGTTCATTGGCTTTTACTGCATTCACAATGTTGTGCAACCATCACCACTGTCTAATTCCGGAATGCCTTCAACACTCAGTGTCTTAGTCATCTAGTGCTGCTCTAACAGAAATACCACAAGTGGATAGTTTTAATAAGGAGAAATTTATTCTCTCACAGTCCAGCAGGCCACAAGTCCAAATCCAGGGCATGAGCTCAAGGGGAAGGCCCTCTCTCTCTGTCAGCCTTCTTCTCATCAGTGTTCCCCTGGACTTGGAGCCCCTCCGTGCAGGGACCCCAGGTCCAAAGGACGCACTCTGCTCCTGGCACTGCTTTGTTGGTGGTATGAGGTCCCCCTTCTCTGCTTACTTCCCTTTCCTTTTATCTCTCGTAAGGTAAAAGGTAGTGCAGGCCACACCCTAGGGAAACTCCCTTTACATTGGATCAGGGATGTGACCTAGGTAAGGGTGGTGTTACAATCCCACCCTAATCCTCTTTAAGGTAAAATTACAATCACAAAATGGAGAACAGCCACACAACACTGGGAATCATGGCCTAGTCAAATTGATACATATATTTTTGGGGGGACACAATTCAATCCATGACACTCAGGCAGGCAGTTTATAGCTCAGCCTTAGCTTTTGCTTCCTGCTTGTGCAGAGCCTGAAGGTCAGCCAGAGGTGAGAGCTTAGGGCCTTCTCAGGTCTTTTCTGAGCATACGCCCAGCCCAGCCCTGGACGTGCGCATAGCCTTCTAGATTCCCAGGAATATGTGAAAGTTTTTCAAAGCTCTGGTGGTGCAGTGGTTAAGCGCTCGGCTGCTAACTGAAAGGTTGGCTGTTTGAACCCACCAGCCACTCTGCAGAAGAAGAGACCTGACAATCTGCTCCCATAAAGATTACAGCCTAGGAAACCGTATGGGGCAGTTCTATTCTGTCATATAAGGTTGTTATGAGTTGGAATTAACTAAGCAGCACACAACAACAACATTCCCCAAAGCACTTCATTCCCCAGCCTTGACCCTCAAGCTTTTGATTTGTCTCTTGTATGTCCAACTGTTATTCCTTGCCCCAGGAGTGAGCAGCTAATACATTTACCTTTGACAATAAGGTCCATTTTGCTCCCTGTGATACTAGAGACCTGTACTGGGAATGTGGGCTGTTGTCTTCAAGGCCATTGCCAAGTTGGGGAGCAGGGCATGGGGCTAAGGTAAGTTAAAATGCCACAAAGCTCTCTTAGTGAAATTCAGGTTTTGTTCTTGATTAAGTATTTGCCTGGTTGCTGTAAACTTTTTATTAATTTCCAGAGTTTTGATAAAGCTGGTTCTCACAGTTTTTGCCAGTTTATTCCCTGCTTTTTTGGAGGGATAGGTAGGCTCTTGGAGTTCCCTACTCTGCCATATTTGCTGATGTCACTCTAATCAGTCTTATCTTAAAACAAAGTTTACTATCAAGACATTTCCAGTTGTGAATGAAAGAAAAGCTGACCTAAACTGGCTTGAATTGAAAGGTAAAGTCTAGGAGTCTGAATGGTTTAATTCAGCTGGGTTCAGATTCATTAGTACTTGGTTTCCCTCAGGCTTCATATGGTTACAGAGTAGTGGCAGCTTTCCAGCCTCACATCACTTCAACTCTCAGGTAGTCAAGCTTCTTTTCTAGTAGTTCCTGTAAAAGCCCTGAGGTTCTCTCTGATTTGATTAAGTCATTTGGTCACCCCTGAATCAAACACTGTGGTGAATGCTGTGTTCCGATTTAGGCCTGAGTCACTGCTCCCTCCCTGGAGTCAGTGGTGAAGCTTATCCCTGGCACATGGACAGAGAATGGGAGCGGGGTGAATCTCAAAATGAAAATTTAGGGCTCCTTCTGTAAAAGGGAGGAGACAATGTCCATTATAATAACTTTTGGGAACTCCTCATGATTCTTTCTAAAATATTTCTAATGCTCTAGAGGTAAAAGAACTTAAAATCCTGCAGCCTTGATACAAGATTGGAATGCTAGGAAATTCTTTTATTTTAAATTGGGATCATTTTATCGTGGGGTTCTAGAAACTTTAGCATATAATGAGTTCTTGGAAACTTGCTTTAAAGGAATAAGATGATCCAGTTAGGTGATTGAACTTTATTATTGCAGATGTGAAAAAAGTTTCTTTGAAGCAAGAGATCTTCGTCAGCACATGAACAAACATCTTGGTGTCAAGCCGTTCCAGTGCCAATTTTGTGATAAGTGCTATAGTTGGAAGAAAGATTGGTATTCCCATGTGAAGTCTCATTCTGTCACTGAGCCTTACAGGTGGGTAAATGTGAGAAGGATCTGAACTTGATAACACACACACACATCACACACACAGATACATACTTGGATTGATTCTTAAGGCTCCTGGTGTTTTGAAAAAATAATTGAGGGTTTTTCCCCCTATTTTAGGTGTAATATATGTGGCAAAGAATTTTATGAAAAAGCATTGTTCAGAAGGCATGTAAAGAAAGCTACCCATGGCAAAAAAGGAAGAGCAAAGCAAAACCTGGAATGGGTATGTGAACAATGTGGAAGAAAATTCACTCAGCTGAGAGAGTACAGGAGACACATGAACAACCATGAAGGTAACTGTACTTAATATCATATGTATCTAAATGAAAGTCAGTCCAGCAGTGATTCTCCTTTCATCTGCTCTCCTCTTGCCTACTACCATACCTTCCTTGATCAGAGCTTACTCCCACATCTTGGAACACTTATTCCGTTGATACAGGTGATTCTGAACCAGATTATCTAATGATATATATACGTGGATTTCTTTTTTAGTGAGCTATATCAGCATTTTTATGTAGAACTAGACTATGTGAATCCTCAGTTTCCTTATCTTAGGTATTTATCATTACAGGATTGCTGTGAAGATGGAGTAAGATTATGCATGGAACCCATTTAACTCAAATTTGTTTCTCAGTAGTATCTACACATGAGAACATCTTTAGAGAGATTATAGTGCAGAATCTTGTTTATTCTAAGATAAATAATTAGGTCCTGAATAAAAGATTGCCAAAGTCAAGATAGAAAGGCTAGTGGTTTACTACTAAAAGAAAAACATTTAGCGGGCAACTTTAATATATTTTGGTACTTGCACCTCACCACACCCCCTCATTTTTTTTTAATAGGAGTTAAGCCATTTGAGTGCTTGACATGTGGAGTAGCTTGGGCTGATGCCCGATCTCTAAAACGCCACGTCAGAACACATACTGGTGAGCGGCCCTATGTCTGTCCTGTATGTAGTGAAGCCTACATAGATGCTCGAACACTTCGCAAACATATGACTAAATTCCACAGAGATTATGTGCCTTGCAAAATTATGCTGGAGAAAGACACCCTTCAGTTTCATAACCAAGGAACTCAAGTGGAGCATGCTGTTAGCATCTTAACAGCAGACATGCAGGAACAAGTAAGCAGTGGTCCTCAGGAACTGGAGACTGTAGTAGTGACAGGAGAAACTATGGAAGCTCTCGAAGCTGTTGCAGCTACTGAAGAATGTCCATCCATGTCTACGCTTTCTGACCAAAGTATTATGCAAGTGGTTAATTATGTATTGGCACAGCAGCAAGGACAGAAGCTCTCTGAAGTTGCAGAAGCTATTCAGACTGTTGAAGTAGAGGTGGCACATATTTCAGAAGCAGAATAAATAAATAGTAATGGAGATTAAAACGAAGTGACATTTCATGTACACTGAACTCACAGAACATTTGTTTACAGTACTGTGTGACTATCCACTTAAGAGTTTGTATGTCAAGGCTCTGCGCTGTTTACCGATGGTGCGACATTTCTAAATGGTTTGTTTGGCCAGTGGGTCCTGCAGAAAGATCCATTTACTGTAAAGAAATTGAATATATTTGATGGCAGTGGTTTATCATGGTATAATTTTTTATGAATTAATGTTTATAAAGGACTGTACTAAATCAAAAACTGCTCAGTTTCATTTGCATTTTGACACTATTATATATTTTGAGTTTAAGAGGCTGCACCAATGGGCTTTTCTTCTCTTTTTATCCTCAAAATGTAAAGGTAAGGTTCTATGATTTCATTTGCCCCATTTATGGATTAAAAAGAAAATTCTAATATAAAGCATTTTAGTAGAATGTATATTACATTTTTTAAATGCTTCAAATCTGTGATTGTTGACTATTTATTTTAACCCCCTCTAAGTCAGGGATCTTATTCTGTTTTAAAGCACTTAGTAAGTTACATGTTATAATCAAGTTTGCACAGTATACTTATATGGGGAAACCATAAATTAATAGCTAACTTTTTAAATGCCATTAAAATGCATGCAATGCGTATTAAAGCCTTAGTATACAATCTCTTCAAGGCAGGTAAGCTGGCCATGAGAAAAGAGCTCTGTTATGCAGTAGTGTTGATGGGAATTTCTCCTTGATAATATAGGTCGATACATGGAAAGAAAAAAAAATCCAGTTCTTTTGCTGAAGAATGAACAAGTTAAAACTCGGTTTGGTATGTTTTCAGCTATTGTATCATGTTTAATTGTTTAATTTTGTTGAAAAACTACAGTTTAGAAATAGGAAAGAAATATAGACATCTGCAGTAGCCCCATGATACCATATAATCATCAAGTAAATTGAGAAATACTGAAAATTCTTCAATGAAGCCCTCATTATAGTAACACTACTGGAAGAAATTAAATGATTACAGTCCACCAAATTATTGAAAGTAAATTATTTTAAAAAGTTACCTGAAAACTATATTAATTCGTGTGTTTGATTTTAAATTCCCACATCTTGAAGCTGTCCAATTTTCTGATTTTCAGAATAATCATAAGGAGATTCCACTTTTCTAAGAAATTACCACTGAAGCTATAATTGTCAAAATTAAACTTTAAAGTATTAGAAGCTATTACAAGGTGTAAAGTTAAGAAATAAGCAAATCACATGTAAATCATTCCTAAAGCACAAGAAAAGAATGTGCCTTGATGTACATATATTATTGAGATACTTCCTCGTTTACTTTAAAAATGGCTTTAAGGCTAAAGAATAAATGTGATAGCCATGCATGCATTATACCTGTACATGTAATATTTGCATTTGCAAATGTTCCATTGTTTTAATAGCTGTGTGGCTGACTTTCAATTTCAAGAAGTGAATTCACATATAGCCCGTAACTTTATAATGGCTGCTAGGTTACTGTATTTTCAGTTTGTGAAAATGTACTTCAACATGACTAAAATTTGGAATTGTGTCTTTTTATGTTCCATCCTCACCACTGTTATTAGATTTAGTTAATTGTATGAGACCATAAATGTATGTCATAAATATGTAAATAAAAGATGTTGAATCTTGTTTAAAAGCATAAGCTTTGGAGTTGAACTTGTCTCTATTTTCAATTCATAAATCAATTGCTATTATTTGATTTTATTCACTTAATTTTTAAAAGGGAAGAGGAACTGAACACATTAAAAAGTAATCGAGGGAACACAGAATAATATTAAAACGTCTTACTCAAACATAATCTTATCACAAAATTAAATGTATTGCAAATAACTATCAATCAACTTTGGATAATTTGTAGAATTATCAGTTCCATGCAGAAACAAATGTTAAAGTTCTGAAAAGTTAGCACATTTTTAATGTTACAATGGGGGAAATTTCCGTATTCATAACAATCCCTTTTTAGAAATACAAAGTGTTTTTATTGTTAGATAGCTTTCCCAAACTGTGAGTGTCCTCTGGTCAAATCTGAGGATTTTAAGCACTTTTGCCTGTTGGTTACCTCTACAGCTGCTAAGCAGTGAGTTGTTGCTTTTAGTCAACAAAGTGCATGTGTTATCAGTAGAAATAAATTAAGTACTCCTCTAGCATGGGTTTTAATCTGTTTATTAAAAACCAGTGGCTGTGTGCAGAATTTCACAGGATTACCTGCCCTGAACCTAAAGCTAGATCCAAACTTTCAGGTTTTTTATAGCACTGGTGTAAATTATTGGTGCATTGGTGATTTAATCCTTTCACATCTGCAATCTTTAAGAAGATTCCTAAGCAAGGGTTTCACAGATCCATTTGGAGAGAACTGACATCTTTATAATGTTGTATCTCCCAATCCATGAACACTTGTGTATTTCTGTACTTACTTAGGTTTGCTTTCAGGAACGTTTTATATAGTGTGTGCATGTGTATCTTGTAATGTTTTGTTAGGTTTATTGTTTTTATGCAATTGTCAATGGTATGGTTTTTTAAATTTCACAATTTATTTCTTGCTGGTATATAGAAATACAAGATTTCTATATATAAAGGGAACCTTCTTCATCTGATAAGAAATGTCTGCAGAACATTCTAAATAGTGAAATGTTTTTCACTGAGATTGAAAATAAGTCCTTTGTCATGGTTTCATAGGACATCCCAGTTAATTGGTCTAATAATGTTTAGTGCTTTTAGTTTGTTGTGCAGTGCCTGGGGTGTTAAGGGCTTGCAAGTGTTCATCCAAGACAACAACAAACGTTCTCTATTCTGGAGCAACAGGAAGAAGAAGAGTCAGGAATAGGAGGAGAAAATGGAAATGTGTGGCTAACTGCCTCCCTGAACATCTTGATCAAAGATTCCATAAGAGAATCCTGATCAAAAGGGGGAAAATGCAGAACAGAATTTCATTTTCTCATGGAATCAGACTTCCTGGAGCCACAGAGGCTGTATCATTGCCCTAAGATAATCTTTAAACCTTAAACCAAGAGTATCCCCTGAAGTCATCTTAAAACCAAACAATAGGTTAACTATTTTAAGAATGTCTGCCTTGAGCATTATGCTCTTAAGATCTATCTATATGGCGTCAAATTGACAACGAAAGGATAGGGGGCAGTGAGTTTAAAATGAGGAACAACTCAGAGAAGGCATGTGACAATGGTTGCACAACTTGAAGAATGTAATCATTAAATTGTACTTGTAAAAACTTGATTTGTTTTTGCTGTATATATTCTCAAGAACAAATTATTAAAGTCCTTTCATCTAGCAACCTTGCAAAAGTCCCTTATTATTTTAAATAGTTTAGATTTTCTGCATACCCAATTATATCATCTGCAAATAAAAAAGTTTTTTCCTTTTCCACTTCTAGCTTGTCTTGTTCCTCAATCTAGGCTTCCAGTACAATGTTAAATAGATGTAGCGATAGTTGGCATTCTTATTAAGCTTACTAAGAGAATGTTTCCTTAATTATGAGTGGATGCGGAATTTTATATACTTTGCATCTCATTGTATTAATGTGAATTTAATATTCTGAATGTCAAATCAACCATCCATTCAAGTCCCACTTGGTATGTATCATTAGATTCAGTTTGCTACCATTTTTGTTTAGGATTTTTGCATCTTTGAGGTTGACCTATAATTTTCCTTTCTTATGTCCTTGTTGGTTCCACTCTCAGGGCAGTGCTCTCTGTATGAAATGAGTTCCCTTCCCTTTCTGAACAACCCTAATGTTTTCAGGTGGGGAACAGTTAAGTAGGCACACTGTGGATTCTGGGTTTGTTGAAGCCAGAGCAGGGTGATATCTATGTCTATGTAGAAGGGCTGTACAGTATGAGGCATCAAAGCCTGGGTAGGGAGAGAAAGGCATCCATGTAGAGGGGCGGTCTGAATTAGTTGCCAGCAATCAGGTGGAGCTAAAAGGGTGTCCATGTGGGCAATGAATGAAATGAGAAATTGGTTATATATAGATAAGATATGTAAACATACTAAGGATATTGGAAGCCAGCTTTCTCACTGTCAGAGAACGGGGTTAGAAATAGAGAAAAGGAGATAATGAAGTGGAATTGGAGGTATCAGTGTAAACTAATAGCTGTCAATATACAGATAGGAAATATTTATGTAAATGTATTATGCATATGTGTGTGTATAACCCAGACCCAGTTGCTGTCAAGTCGATTCCAACTCCTGGTAACCCCATATGTGTCAGAGTAGAGTTGTGCTCCATAGGGTTTTCAGTAGCTGGTTTTGTGGAAGCAGACTCCCAGGCCTTTTTTCTGAGGCTCCTGTGGGTAGACTTGAACTGCTAACCTTGTGGTTAGCAGCTGAGTGCTTAACTGTTTGCGCTACCCAGGGATGCCATGTGTATGTATATGTATTGTTCTGTTTGCCAAGATAGCCTGGGAGCAGTGACACTCGACAGCAATGATTACACCTAGCATCCAGATACTGGTTTCTAAAAGCCATTCCCCAGTAAAAGGAACTAGAGCTCCTTGGCAAATGGCTGATTCCAGGACTGGGGCAAGGTAAGTACAAGATGAGTCTGAAACATCTTGTGTCAGAAAGCAAGGAGATGCTCAAGAATGAGGGGGACATGTCCAGAGAACACAGAAGTCATTGAAGGGGCTCCCACTGGTCAAATCTTGGCAAATTGAGTGAACAGCAACATAACGTCAGATAAAAAGCCACTGAACAAAATAGGAAACCATAAGTCCACAGCTGGGGGTCCCCAAGACCATCCCCCCACCACGTGTCTCTCAGTTTGTCGTACTGTGGTGGCTCGTGTGTTGCTGTGAAAATGGAAGCTTTGCCACCAGTATCTCAAATACTGGCAGGGTCACCCTTGGTGGACTGGTTTCAGCTGGGTTTCCAGACTAAGACAGGCTAGGAAGAAGGACCTGGCAGTCTATTTCTGAAAAAATCGGCTAGTGAAAACCTTAGACATAGCAGCTGAACATTGTCTGATATTGCCAGAAGATGAAACCCTCAGGTTGGAAGGCACTTAAAATATGACTGGGGAAGAGCTGCCTCCTGAAAGTAGAGTCAACCTTAATGACATGGAGTCAAGCTTTTGGGACCTTCATTTGCTGATGCAGCATGACTCAAAATGAGAAGAAACAGCTGCAAACATCCATTAATAACTGGCATGTGGAATGTACGAAGTATGAATCTAGGAAAATTGGAAGTTGTCAAAAATGAAATGGAACACATAAAGATCGACATCCTAGGCATTAGTGAGCTGAAATGGACTGGTATTATCTATTTTGAATCAGACAATCATATGGTCTACTATGCCGGGAATAAAAAATGAAGAGGAATGGCATCACGTTCATGGTCAAAAAGAATATTTCAAGATCTATTCTGAAGTACAACATTGTCATAACATCCATATGCCTACAAGGAAGATCAGTTAACACGACTATTATTCAAATTTAGGCAGCAACCACAAAGGTCAAAGATGAGGAAATTAAAGATTTTTACCAACTTCTGCAGTCTGAAATTGACTGAACATGCAATCAGGATGCATTGATAATTACTGGTGACTGGTATGTGAAAGCTGGAAACAGACAAAAGATCAGTAGTTGGAAAATATGGCCTTGGTGATAGAAACAACACTGGGAATCGCCTGAAAGAATTCTGCAAGACAATCAACTTTTCATTGCAAATATCTTATTCCAACAACATAACCAGCGACTATACACGTGGACCTCACCAGATAGAATACAAAGGATTCAAATCGACTACATCTGTGGAAGCTCAGTATCATCAGTCAGAACAAGGCAAGGGGCTGAATACAGAACAGACCATCAATTGCTCATATGCAAGCTGAAGTTGAAGAAAATTAGAACAAGTCCACGAGAGCCAAAGTACAAATGAATAAATTGAAAATTTGATGAGGGAACAGCATATTTACATAGATTTTCCCCACAAAATACTTATTAAATACAAAGGGGAAAAGATAACCTCATGGTGGTGATTACATACACCACCTTAATCAAGTAATCAGAAGGTTTTTTTTTTTTTTCCTCTGCCTGATCTAGGTCCCCTTTTCAAATTATTTTTTCAACATTCCATTCCCCTCCTCCTATTAGCTTGTTAATCATCATATTATTTTTACTATTAGTACTCTGCCAAGATATTACATTAAAATTCTTGGCAGTGCCTTCTGTTCATTGGCATCCACTCAGAGCCATGTGACAGGTATGTATCAACCCCATTCAAAACGTGGAAACAGGATATAAGATAGGTAGTCTGAAATGAAAACAGGAAATAGAACCAAAAAGTCTTCAACTCCCACAGTAATGGTGCTTTTCATTACAAAATCAGGCCTCATACTGACCCTATTCCCCCAAATATCCTAGTTCCCCTTGAAAGTCCTCTATGGATTTTCTCACTTCCCTGTTGCGATTTGATACGCGATCACCCCCATAATGGGATCTGCTGTGAGTAGCCAGTTGGTTAAAGGGAAGTTTCCTTGGGTGTGTGTGGGTGGGCATTCAGAAGGGGCTGGGCGGGAGGGCTTTTGCTAGTTCTGGATTCTGCAGCTAGCTCCTGTTTGTCTGACCTCTCGTTCTTGGGACTTGAGCTAGCAGCTTATATGCCATCTCGGGATTCGTGGAACTTCACAGCCTGTGAGCAAGAGCCCTGCTCTCCGACCTGCTGATCTTGGGTTCGGCAACCCCTGCGGCTACATGAATTGAGAGAAGCCTCTATCCTGACCCACAGACTTGGGACATTACAGCCTCTACAACCGCGTGAGCCACTTCCTTGATGTAAATCTCTATTTAAACGCTTTTCTGGTTTTGCTTCTCTAGAGAACCTAGCCTAAGACAGCGGCCAAACGCTTTACCCAATGTGCCTCCTCCAGCGTATTACTAACCTCTTAACTGGTTTCTCAGGCTCCATACTTGCCCCACGTTACTTTCTTACACACATTACTTCCAGATTAATATTTGAAACTGCCCTTCATCTTGAAGCTCCCCAGTTTTCTCATGGTTCTGTATGTCTATATTTAATCCCTAGGTGGTACAGTTAATGGCTGCTAACCGAAAGGTTGGCAGTTTTAGTTCACTCAGGCACTTCAGAAGGCCTAGTGATCTACTTCTGAAAAACTACCCATTGAAAACCTATAGGGCATAGATCTATGGTCACCATGAGTCGGAATGAACTCAGCAGCAATTGTTTCCTATAACTATAGCAAGGAAACCACAAATAGGTATGAAAGTAAATAACCTTTGTATGTGGCAAGAAATGGCTGCTATCAGTTTTTCTCCTTTTCAGCCTGGTGGCACTACTAGCTCCCTTTGAGAGCACAGAACAGCAGCTGCTTCTTAAGTTACTCCTGCCAGAGAAAGCGAGGCCTCTGGAAAGTCATATTTGATTAACATTTCTGATTCTCTTACTTGGAATATCATGTAGTCAGTACCTAGGCATAGAATTCAAATGGTATAGAATGACAAGAACACCCATGTTTAAAATCAGTGGGAAAATGACATTTTGTTTTGGGAAATTCACTGGAATGTTTACTTATATATATATATGTATAAACAGTATTAAATGAGCATTATATGCAGCATTACTGTTCATACACAATAGTTAATTTTGGTGGGGTTTTATATCCAACTATGTTCATAGTGAAGAGAGGTACCCTGTGAATCTCCTGAGTCAAGCCATGCTCACACCTTCATTTTCATGTTCATCTTCAGTTAGATTGGCTTTAACCATCTGTAACTATTTTCAACACCTATTACTTGCACTCTTTCAAGTGCAAGTAATTTCTTTGCATTACTCACTTTAAGCATTCTGTTCTTGTCATGATCTCTTCTTATAACAGAAACTTTGTCAGTCATGGTTACATGTATAAGTTCATATTTTCTATTGATCTATTGATTTTGAAGTTTCCCATCAGCTATGAATTCTATCAGCAGGAATAAAGTACCTCCAGGTGTGTGACTAGCATGTGACTGGGACTCCGCTGGGTTCTGAGTGACATTCATTTGTGGTTTATGTGAATCACACACCAGGCAGTGATGCTTACTCCCAAGAGTAACTGTTCTTGCAATAAAGTTGCATTGGTCATTCTTGATATTTTACATAATATACAACTGTTTTTATTTATGTTTTCTAAATATCTAGCAACGTAAGTTCAATGGATAGTGCAAATAAAAATGCTCTCAAAGAGGACTCTTAAAAACAACAACAAAGGTTTGGGATAACAGCATATTTATATTACAGAAGTGCACAGATATGAATGAGTTCTATGTCCATGTGCAGTGATTAAGTGATGTCTACTGTGATCTTGCTCAAGGCCTTTGGTCTGAGAAGTTCTCATGTGCCTGAGAAGCCCCAGCTTGACAGCAAAGCTTCATTTGCGTGATGTAGGAAATTTGCCTTTGTTTTATATACTCCCCACCAAGTCTTCCAATTATCAAAGTAATGAAGGATTGACATAGAAAATTTGTAGAGTATAAAAAACACACAAACAAAAAACAAATCTGTTGCCAGTGAGTCGATTCTGATGCATAGCAACCCTACAAAAAAATGGGGAAAAAAAAGTAAAAAATAAATAATTATTGCTAACCAACAATGGATTCCTGAGGTGGAGGGCTACACACACCAAGGGATTTTTCAAGCAAAGGTTGTCTTCATCGTGGTAATGGGCAGCTTGATGTGCTGCTCTTCCCTGCAGCAGCCAACCCTTCTCAGAGATTTCAATTTCAGCCAGTGGGCCCCTCCCCTAAGATATTAAATTTTTCCCTTGTTCACTTGTTCCCTAGGGGTGGTAGTTTCTTCCTACAGTTACTACCTCTGCTACAACTTAAGAGTTCTCTTGTTAACAAGTCTTTATATTATTCCCATTAATACAATGTTGAAAAAGCTTTTGACAAAATGCAATACCCATTCATAATGAGAACATTTAAGAAAATAGGAATTGATGGATACTGTTATCATGATGGTGCCCCGGTGGTGCAGTGGTTAAGAGCTTGGCTGCTAACCCAAAGTTCGGCAGTTCAAATCCACCAGCAGCTCCTTGGAAATCCTGTGGGGCAGCTCTATTCTGTCCTATAGGGCTGCTATGAGTCAGAATCGACTCAAGGGCAACAGACTTGGTTTTTTTTGTTTGGTTTGGTTATCATGATGAGGAGCCCTGGTGGTGCAGGGTTTAAAGGACTGAGCTGCTAACCAAAAGGTCAGCGGTTCGAACCCACAGGAGAAAGACACGACAGTCTGCTTTTGTAAAGATTACAGCCCTGGAAACCCGATAGGGCAGTTCTACTCTATCCTATAATGTCTCTATGAGTCATAAAATATGTTCACCTTAGTCTGAAAGCCAGCATCTTACTTAATGGTAAAACATTGGAGCATTACCATTAAAAGCAAGAATAAAGGCAAGGATGCCACTTCTCTGCTACTATTCAACATCGTGCTACAGGTTTTAAGCAATGCAATTAGGCAAGAACCATCAGAGGCACAAAAATTGGTTAAGATGTAAAACCATCTCTATTTGCAGGTGATATAATGGTATACCTAAAAAACCCTAGAGAATCAATGCTAAGAAACAATGTAAGAATACAGTAAGGTAGCAAGATACACAACCAACATACATAGATCAATCACCTTCACATCTACAACCAGTAGAGCACATACATGCTAGAGAAAATCCCATTTCAATAGTAAGAACAAAATGGAATACTTAGGAATAAATTTAACAAGAAACATGTAAAACCTGTATCAGAAAAACACTCCTGAAGTACACAAAATAGACTGCTCTTGGTTAGGATGACTTAAAATCATAAAGACATCAGTTAACTAAAATTAGACCCCTATTTCACACATGCACAAGAATAAACTCTAAAATAAATCCAGGATCTACCTAAATGTAAAAAATGAAACCATACGAGCACTGGGAAAACATGAGTAAATTCATCTTTAACCTCAATGTAGGGAAAGGCTTTCTAAATGTAACTTAAAATCAAGAGGCAACAAAAGATTGATAAATACATAAAAGATAAGCTTTTTACACAGCAAAAAATACCGTTGCCTAAGACAACTAAGAAGTTTGGAGAAAATATTTATAACATGTATCACAGATAAGAGCTTCTTAAAATTCGAGAAAGGACCAAAAACCCAACAGTAACATGAAAATCTTATGAAGCAGTCAGTTCTCTTTGGTTTGGTTTTGGTGAGTACAATACAAAAGCTTTCAATAAGTTCTGCAAGTCCTAGCAAATTATGAAACCATCAAACCTTTCAGTTTGGCTAACTATGGGTAATTACAAATGGAAAACAGTAACTTGACAGTGGAGAAATCTGATAGACTATCCTAACCAAGAAACCAAAGTTAACATTACTAGTAATGGGACAAACTGACATCATGTGCTTCCTGCTACAATAAAATGAGGACTTACCAGTTCTGTGGTAGTCTTGCCAAAAATGCATACATTTAATGAGGAAACATCAGAGAAACACAAAATTAAGGGATCGTCTACAAATAATTGGCCTATACTTTTCAAAAAGTCCGAAGTCAGGAAGAATAAACACCAAAGTGTTCCAGATTAAAGGAGACTAAAGAGAAATGGGAGTCACTCGGCTACTAACCGAAAGGTTGGAGGTTTTTCAGTCCACCCAGAGGCGTCTTAGAAGAAAAGCTTTGCGATCTACTTTTGAAAAATCAGCCATTTAAAAACCTCGTGGAGCAGTTTTACTCTGACATACTCGGGTCGCCACGAGTCAGGATCAACTCGATGGCCACTGGTTGAGAGAGAGATGACAACTAAATGCAGTGTGTGGAACTGAACTAGATCTTGGGCTAGGAGGACATTAGTGGGGCAAATGGTGAAATCTGAATAAGGTCCACGGAAGAATAGTACAATGCAGAATAACAGACAACAGTATTGTTAATAATGTTAATTTACTGACTTTGACAGTTATCCTGTAGTTATATGTTAACATTTAGTGAATATATGCAAAGACTAGAAGGAGATACTTAATGTTTCTGCAATTTAAGTCTGAAATTTTTTCAAAATGAAAGTTAAAAAAAAATTTTAAAGTACATATCCTTGACCAGGAAAGTAACTTGAACAATCTCTCCACAGTATGTCAAGCTAACCTTGATATTAGCATTATGAAAACACGTTTGAAACTCAGCCTTCATTTGTAATCAAACGAGAAATGAATCTAATTCTAAAATGTAGCTCAACCTATTTACTAGGGCCTGAAGTGTTAAGCACCAGCACTATAAATATTAAAAGGAGATACTGTAAAAGGGAAATATCTAACAAGTTCTTGTCAAGAGGTCAGAAGAAACTAAGGAAAAGGCTGCTCTAATGACTCGGGAGGAAATGGTTAGCAAAGTGAAGGTGATGGAAATGAGGAGAAAGCAACCAATGTGACCTTAGAATTCATGATAACCAAGGAAAAGAAGTTTGGGTATCTGGAATGTGTTGAGAGAAGGCTTCATAGTATGCAGGATAAAGAAAGCAAACTGCGTAACAATATTTACAAGTAATCAGAGGAAGTGGACATAGTTAATCTGCAGGGAGCAAGCACAGGCCCAGGGCAGAAAGAACATTTCAAATATTTGATGAAAGCCCTTAAGCAAGAGAGGGATTCAATGTATTTCCTTCTTTATGGTCTTAATCTATATATAGGGCTAATGGATGACAGACACTAGTAGGAGAATACATTCTAGTATTTGGGGATTTTCAAAGGTATATATGCCTCTACAGGATTTTCTACAGCACAGGACAGAGAGAACCCTTTTGTAATAGAGGACTTGGATGTTTGACCTAAAGTCTTGTCCAACCTGAGATACTGTAATGCTACAGAACTGCTGCTAAATTAGACAGACTTTAATAACTAAGACTTTCAAATCCCCTATTACTTTGGCTAACAATACGGGCAAAAGCAACCACCTTAACATTTGTCTCAACTTTTTATAAAAGCAAACAAAGAACAAGCAACAAATAAGTGGAATAGAAAGTAAGAACACTATTGAGTTTGACAATTTATTGGTATTTTAGTAAAGACACTCATCTCAGTCATTTCTCTCCCTTCTTGACCCTAAGGAAATACTTCATTTGGGTCAAGAAAAGAATACACAGGAGAGGGATAATTACTACTTTAACATAAACAGTAAAATGAATAAAAATGGAAAGTTTGCCTACATTAAAGTAAGTTAAAGTTAAATTCATGTATCTTGATATACTTAAATCATGTAAGAAAGAACTAAGAGTTCTATATACATTTCCATTGTTTTACTTGGGACTTATTCTAAACTTAAATGCAAGTGAACAAAAGTATTAGGAATATACAACAGTCAGGCTGCTTCTCTGGAGTTATTACCTAGTCAAAGAGCTCAGTGAGCAGTTACCACCAATAAAATAGTGACATGTCCTTCAAATTTAACACTGTAGGAATTTTCAAGCAAATTGTTGTATTTTGTTTGATTGTGACTATGTTTTGAAAGATGTGTTTAACTGTCACATTAAGAAAAAGAGAGTTCATATACAATACAAAAATAAAAGGGAAAAAAAAGAAAATACCACCCTAAACCTCACAACACACGGAACAAAGTATATATGGTCAGAGACTCCATAAACTGTTTGAAGATGCATTTTCTTTCCTTCTATTTTCAGTATCTAAAATGTGCTTTTGAGAGACCACTGGTCAATACATATTCACTTAAAATAAACCACAGTATTCTATTAGTAAGAACTCCTATAGTAAGGTCAATTCAAATTGGATTTCACAAATCAGTAACTTAAATGCTTTGACAAAGTACAGAAAGTGCATCTTCTCACTTTTCATCTTCATACAGTATTTTCTTTTTTGGGTGTTCATACCTTTTAAAAAATAAAAACAGCCAAATATTTAAGCAATATGTACATTTAAATTTTTTGGTGGTGGTTTGTATTTTAAAAGAAACAGCTTCCTCCAGTTCTGGTGGAAACAATTTCAGGAACTAGCTACTAAAAGAAAAAAAAAAAGCACATTCAAAATACTGATTTACTTTGGTAGCAAATGGTTGTTCTTTGAAGACTAGTGAGGGTAGACAAGACCCATTATGGTGAAGTGAGTTATTTCAAATATTCAACAGTTTACATAAAATTTCAAAAAATGGTTACTTTTAAAGAGCTAAGCATCTCTATCTACTGACAGCAATGCAAGAACTACTTTATGACTTGAAACAAAACAAATGCCCATGAGAAAAACAGCTGTATGTAATTTTATCTAAATTTACTTTCAGGCAATAGTTCACTAACATTTGTCCTCCCAATACAATACTCCCTTTCCTATAAGGCTGTTCCTGGGAGCCAGACAGTTTACATAATGAGGAAGTTAAGTTAGAGAGTAATTGCTTGTATTTTGAACCAGTTTAAGTAGGTAATAACTTTTTGCTTCCCTCTTAATGTGCTAATAGTTGTGTTTAAAAAAATATGCAATTCTTAAAAAGGTACCATTTCTGACTTCTTTATTATCTGTAAACTTTGGAAACTAATCACATGAAACTACAAAATTAGCAAATGTCTTGAAATCTGTATATAAAACATAAATTACCTCTAATTTCAAACTCTCTTTTATTAGTATGCCACTCAATCTCTACTTAAAAAAACAACAACAACCAAAAAAAAAAAAAAACGGCTCCAAAGATAGTCTTATACCATTCTTTAAAAAAGGAAACTGTTCCTTTTAACCTTACGCCCACCCCACACCCCAATCGCAAACACATCATTTAATTGTCTTGGTCATGGACATTTCCAAGGTGAGATTTTATATTTCGCTCCCATAGCTTCTGGTTATCAGAAAACCCATGCTTTCCTTTGTTGAAGGAGTTTGGTCCTGCTGATGTTGGTGTATCCCTGTGTTAACAGAAAGAAGTTTATTTAAAATGTTACATAAAGCCTTTTGGGCTATGTTTTGAACTCATTCAATGTACTTTTATTTAGCACCTATTTATTATAAACACAGGCAGAACATCAGAAGCCCCTAGAGAATTTTTAAAAAATAACCTTTCCACAGATCCACTCCTAGAATTTCAGATTCAGTACGCCTGTGGTGGGGCCAGGTAAATCTGTAGTTTTAACAAACATTTAAGGTGGATTCTGATGCACAGGTAAGGTTGGGAACCACTACAGTTTTTTAAACTCTGGGCTGCAACCCATTAACAAGGTCATGAAACCAATTTGGTGGTCTGCCATCAACATTTGTTTTAAAATAAAAAAAAAAGATGCATCACATACAGTAAGGCTCAACATCGTTTTATGAACTTTTGTTTCAATTTCATCTGTTTAAATATATGTACACTGGGTGTTTAGATAAGGTTACAACGTCAGATGTATTTCTTACTTTAGTTCCCAGTATAAAAGAAAGGCAGGCACCCACCTGGATGTTCCTAATTAAATCACAAAACTGAAAGCCTAAAAACTAAAGCTTGTGTATGGATTTAGTTAGTAATCAGTTATTTGGAGAGGTTCATACATTTGGTAGAAATGGGTATATAACAGTGTTGATCTCAAGTTGAACTTTCTTGCTAGCCTCTCTAAGTTATCTGTTTATGCATGCAAAGAAAGAAAACTGATTATCATGTTAACTTGAGGTTAATGTTATTTCCTTAATAAGAAGAACAATGAAGGAAAATGGAAATTAAAATACTTCTGTCTGATTTTGGTATTTACCATCTAAATTACCAAGGAAAAAACATACAGGATTAAGATTATTGAAGAGAATGACATCCTAAGTGAAGAGAACTAAAGTCATTCCTCTTTTACCAGAAAAAAAAATCAAGTATTAATTTTAAATCAAAAATATATATATATTTTAAATACATCTCTGAGCTAGATCTGGCTACAGGCTTTCAGTCTGCAACTTTTAATCAGTGCTTCCCTGTATACTCACTGCCGTCGAGGTGATTCTGACTCACAGCGAGCCTAGAGGACAGAGTAGAACTGCCCCATAGGGTTTCCAAGGATCGGCTGATGGATTCCAACTGCTGACCTTTTGGTTAGCAGCTGAATGCTTAACCACTGCATCACCAGGGCTCCCTTCCCTATATAACTAGTCTGATAAGGCAGAAAACATGTAAATCAAAAATATTTCTGATAACTATTTCTTGTTTGAAGAATATAGGTTAGTTACATGTATCTGAAAATAAATAGCCTTAAGTTATTCTGTTATTTTTCTTATATGCTCAATTTTTCTTACCAGGAGAGAAAAACAAGATCACTGTTACACGTAGCTCACAAAACATCACACTATTACTACTCTACTGTTCTATTTCATGAGGACTAGTCCATATCTTACTCATCTTTGAAACCTTAATCATCTAGCACATAGAAAGTACTGAAAACTATTTTGCCAGGAGACTTGAAGAAAATGCTAAACATTAAAACATTATATGCAATTTATTCTTGCTCTTAATTCACCCTATCATTTTCTATAATATTAAAGTTATGAAAAATTATAATACCTTCCAATATTCTTCATCCTCATCTTTGCTTCTGGAGGCATTTCCTCTGGTTCACTCTGGAGAAAGAATTAAACCAAGATGATGGCATACAGATTTATTACATTCACCTGATTACTAACAATGCTAAATTATATATCTAAGTCTTTTAACATTTCCAGTATTGTGAATTTCAGTAAAAGGAAAAAATTAGTGAATTATTTATTTTAGCCACATTTAAAAAAGAAATGCTTAGCTTTTAGTATACTGATTTTGCATAAAGTAAAAAAAAAAAAAAATGGTAAGAAACCCTGATATTCTTGAACTAAGGCCATTTATTTATTGTTTACTAGACTGAATTCCTAGAGGAAAATGTGCTTAAATGCTTTAATATGCATGACTGTTTAAAATCCTAACAATAATCCTATAGGGTGGGTTATGATTATCATCATTCCCATTTTGCAAATGAGTTAAACAAAGTTAACTTACCCAAGGTCATAAAACTAATGAATGACAAAATAGTCTGACATCAAAGCAAAGGTTCTTCACCACTTTACTGTACTGCTCACTCTCAAAAATATCCACTATAAAGACAGCTTGACGGCTCTTTATTACTTCTCCATTCTTATAGTCGTTAAAAATATATGTAAACAAATCAGTTTCCTTTCAGATATATATTTTTATGTATAAATGCTTTTGAGTTCCAACTCATAGCAACCCTACAGGACAGAGGAGAACTGCCCCACAGAGTTTCCAAAGAATGGCTGGTGGATTCTAACTGCTATAGCTCTTAACCACTGCAGCACCAGGGCTTATATACATGTATATGTATACACACATATAGACACATATATATACATACATATATACACATATACATTAAAGTGTGTTGTGCAGATTCTTAAAGGGGACTTTTTCTGGTCAAATCTGGGACAATTTTAGCATTACAGGTAACAGATAAAGGATTGTAACTACTGAATAAAGAATCCATGAGTCTAAACTGACATAAATAAAATAAATTTTAAAAGAGCTAAGGGAAAACTCTTCCTTACAGGAAAAGCCAATTAATAAACTTAGAAGGGATGACAGAATTAGAAAATCTCACTATTCGGCAAACATCGTCATCATGACTGATGCAGACTAGAATCATCAATGGATGCTAACATTAGTGAGTAAATGAGGAATAATGGGATATTCACATATTCTCAAAGTATATCCCCATAACATACATTTTAATTTCAAAAGGTAGAAAGTGGAGAAATGTGGCAGACACCACCTTAACCAAATGATCAAAGTAAACACAGCCAGTAATGGGACAAAAGGACAGCATGTGCTCCCTGACATGATGCAGTCACTGAAAATCTGGCATCACTTCTGGGGTATTCCTGGCCAAAAGTGAGAAGTGTGACTCTGAGGATGAGGAAACACAGACTAACCCAAACTGAGGGACATTCTACAAAATAACTGGCCTCTATTCTTCAAAAATGTTAATGACATGAAATAATAGGAAGACTAAGGAATTGTTCCAGATGAGAAGAGACCAAAGAGACACAACAACTGAAAAAATATTAAATATTTTTAAAGTAATTATTTACTTTGGTGCCTGTTTGTCCGATATATTTCAGGCTCAGAATATATCCAAAGGTACTTAACTATGTTCTGTAGAACAATGATAAGCGGATGAAGATTTCAGATGCATGTGCTGTTGTACTTATGAGATAGTTTATCCTTTGGAGTTCCTGGGTGGCGCAAATGGTTAATGTGCTCGGCTGCTAACAGAAAGGCTGAAGTTTTGAGTCCACCCAGAAGTGCCTCAAAAGAAAGCCTGGTGATCTACTTCCAAAAAGGTAGCCACTGAAAACCTTAATATAGTTCTACTCTGACACACATGGCTCACCCTGAGTCAGAATCAACTCTAAGGCAGGAGGTAAATTAGTTTTAGTTTATCCTTTACTCCCATTAACATATTACAGCACAAAGATTGCTGTCTGAACCTGTTTAAAGCTTCTTTAAAAAAAGTAGGGAAGACAGTAAGCTATCAGGATAAGAAACCAGAAGACCTAAATTCTAATTCAGCATTAGTATACATTAGCACACACTCATGCACACTTTACTTCACTTCTTAGGTTCTCCATTTGCAAAATAAATGTATCACAATTTACAGGGATATATGCAGAGTAAAACAGTTATGTGAAAAGATATACAAACTGTTCAGCATTCAAAGTAAGCTATTACTATTATGTAGGTGCTTAAAATTTCTAGCCTCTGCACTTTTGCACATGCTGTTCCCTTCTTCCTACACTGTCCTTCTCTCATACAATGTTCACATATCCATATGCTACCTAATCTCTTAAGAATGTTAGAGATGCCAGAAAACTTGAAAATGGGAGGAATCCACAGCCCTGCTTGTTAGACATCACCCTTTCACATCACAGTAGCTCCCGAGACACTTCCATAGAACCCCAGCACTTTGAGAGATAGTTTAACAATCTATGATCTAAACTGGGCCTTCAATTTGCAGTTGAGAAACTAAGGCTCCCAAAAGGTAAAGGGATGCACTCAAACGTTTTCTGCTGGTTAGTAACTGGCAAGGCAATGCCTGGACAAGAATCCAAGTCTTCCGATTCCCAGACTTGTGGTCTTCCCATGCTGCTGCATCTAGTTAGCTGGCCTCTCTTCTTCCTCTGAATTTCCACATCACTTCATCTTTTCAGGTACTTCTGATTTTATATTTTGTACTATCTTGTGTATAAGTCTCTGCCCTAACAGGCTGAATTTTTAGGGAACATATCTGGGTTATCTTTGTAACCTCACAGTGCCTTGCATACAGAAAGCACTCAAATGTGTAGAATGAGTAAAAATCCAAAGGAGATTAGCATGATAACCACAGTAATTCTTTACCGACTGATCTTTGCTCCAACCATTCCATACTTATCCTTACCCAATACACCTCTACAAAATTCTGCAGCTAGTCAGTATTTATCACTTGACTTGAAAGTGGATGTCTTAGCTTATAAAAGCATTCCTGGGTTCACCAAAACCCTGCTTAATGTTTTAGTACCCAACTCTATTACACCATTCTTCCCAAATCACTTTAGCCCCACAGGGTTTGTGCTCCTCTGAATGTATGTATAATTCTATGCATATTGTTTTGGGGAGCAATTACTCATGTATCCTCTAACGTTTAATTGTTATACTATAAGGGTCATATTGTAAGTGGGAATTAGGTTCTAAAGTAAGAGTATAAAGCAAAATAACAGTCAAAATTATCCTTGAAAATTCTATAAATCATTCACAAGCACGGTAAGACAGGGACACTGAGTGGCACAAGGGAACTGACTGAGAAGAGCTGAGGAGCCCTGCACGCTCACTCCTGAACACGTTTATTGAGCAGAACTGTACAACATCTGCAACATTTAAACTGTTACTCCTCCTGGGGGTGCAGGGAGTAACTGCCTTCCCTAAGATAAATGCATGTATAATGTATCATCACTAAAAACCCTAATGATAAACATTACTAATGGTAGCAGTTTTAATTTCTTCTTTTTTTTAGATCCTTCATATCTCCTAGGATAGCATATTACTATCATAATAAGCATCTGTTGATCTGGTTCTCAAGCTTCTTGACCCAAAAGTCAACAATATTTTTAAATAATCCTACAACCAAAGAAAATTAATACAAAAAACAGAAGCATCCACTTTTTGTAGGTACCACAAAAAACTATTCAAAGTTACAAAGAAAATTCACTAGTGTCATTAAGGCAACCTACAATTTGCCACTAGCACTTTCTTTCAATAATTTGTTAAAGTAAAATAAACAAAACTAGGTATAAACTTACATCTTCATCTTCATTAAAAGCTGCTGCTACTGAAAGGGTTTTTGGAGCAAGAGTTGGAACTGTTTCTTTAGGCTTCTAAAGAAGAAATATAATTTTTAAAATATCATGTAAGTAACATTTGTACAGGCTTGTTTAATTACATGAATAATTGATCTTTAAAGACTCAATTTTATCTTTTCATAGAACTTATACACTAAAGAACTCAATACTTTGGACAAATCCATTCTTCTGGAAAATGTGGGTTATCAGTGCGTACATTTTAATGTACTAATTGCATGTCCATTTTTTTCCCCTCCTATAAAAGATTTTCTATATCGTGAGTGAAATCTCTGACTTGCTGAAAGTTAACCATCCCTTCTTCTACATAACAAACTTTTGCTTTTGAAAGAATAAAAAATGTTACTTGGAGATTATACACAGAGACAAACATAGTAAAACTTTTTAGTCTTTGGAAAACAGAAACTTGTTTTCATAAAATAAATTACAGTGTTAATGTAGTCTTCTGGGGGGGGTGAGGTGTAGGATATAAAAAGTAGTTGAAACTGCTCGTTTTGATTATACAGCGTGTGAAAATATAGTTGATCAACCGACAAATACTTATTTGTGTCTTGTGTCTACAACATCAAATACGTGACACCTTTAGAAGAGTAAAATACAACAAAAAAATAAGCTCCAATAAGAGTTGATTTACAACCTTATAACAAGATTATAAGCTTAATGTCTTTTGTTCAGACTAAAATTTAGGAAAAAGGAAAAAAAGCAAAAGAAAGAACACAGCATGGGCATGGGACTCTGAGGAATGGTGGCTCTTTTAAAACTAGAAGCTATGGAAATAGATGATGATGGCTAGACAACATGATGAACACAATTCACGCCACTGAACTGTAAAAAGTGTTAAAATAGCACTTGTTATACAGATATTTACCACAATTAAAAAACCAAAACTAATAACCTAGAAACACAGCTCAAACACATCAACTCTAACTGGAAAGTAATCCGGACCGATTTTTAAAGGCTCTCTGAACAAACATCTAATATAGAAATAAAGCTGTATAGTAATTAGGTATTAATTTTTCATAAAGCAGACATGAATTAAACAACTCACGAGCATGAATGTAACCATTTTCTAAAACCAACAGCACTCTATTATCTCAATAACTTAAAGAAGAGATCTATTTGGTGGAACCAAATGAAACTGTCATTTTTGTAGTTCAAGAGCAGTTGAGTACAACTTCATATGGTTCAACTTAGTATTCTGAATAGTTCTAGAGGTTCCACAGTTAATAATTTAAGTATTAATTCAAGGTTTATATCTTTAGAAAAGGGACCAAAAATGTATCTGTAAGGACTTCTGTCACAGAATATTAGTACTCAATGTTCATTTGTAGCTCTAAAGTAAGGTGATCAAGAAGCTCTTATTATCAAGCAATACTTTACTAATAGTTTTTTTGAGATAAAAATATTACTGGCATTGAAAGAAAAAAAATGAAATTCTCTCTGAAAATATTTTTCAGAGGTTTTTACTCAAATTTGGAAAAAATTCTAAGTTAGCTATCACTTTATATTCCCTATTGCAGCTGTTCCTTCTAATATTCCAGATCTTTCTTCATCAGCGCTACTCACTTTTTATATACTTACATGGAAGTTCATGCATCAAAGATTACTTCTAAAGCAATGTATCTTTTATGCTTAATTTACCATAACCTATTAAATAGGCTTCCAAAACAAATTCTTAAGACACATTACAAACATCGTATTTAAAATAACAACTCACACTTGATCCAAGTTTGATGGATATGGCTGATGCTTTCTTTGTCGTCTGACTACCTATGGCAAATCCAAACTTGGAGATCTTTGTAGGTTTTGTTGGGAAGTCTCCAGCTTCTTCTTCAGCTGATCGCTTCTCAGCGCTGCGACTGGAACTTTCCCCTCCATTACTGGAAGAAACAGTCTTAGTTTTCACAGGTTTTTCTGCTTCTTCTTCAGGTCCTGGTGAAGTCGAAACAACTTACCAAGATGAGCTATTTTTACTGAGCAGATTGATGGGAGCAGCAACCTCAAAAAGCATCGTTATAAGGAAGACACCTCTGCAGTTGTCACCTACTGACCCAACAGTCTCTTCCACTGTTTGTTAGAGTATACAGCAGGAACTGAGATTGTGTGGCAGTAGAAGAGGCTCCCATGAATTAACTAGCATAAAATACAGAGCAATTTAAAATTATAAACATGGAGTTCACAAAAGTAAAGACCCTTCAACTAAACACTGTCGTTTAAGTTTACAACAGACTGGTTATTTGTGGAACTCTGCTTTGTAGAAGTTAAGATCTATAAATTCTTCTACACAAACTAGTTTGTGGGCAGTCACATCATAATACAATATATTTGAGCAATAAATTCTAATATTCTTCAACAATGTACCACTAATTACACAAAGTACCTAGTTAGAAACAGGCCAATTATTAACAGCACTACAGTGTTAATACAGTCTTGAGTTACTTTTCTTAAGTGATGTGTTCCTCACATACATTTCACAAAATCTTATGAGTTGAAAGGAATTGAAGAGAGCTTCAAGGTATTCCCTAGGTAAGTTAACTCTACAGTGAAAGTCCGGCTATCACCTGTTTTACATTTAAGAGCAATTAACAATCATGCTTCCATTTACACATTATTTTTTCTCATGAAAGAGTAAGTTAATTATAATTCCAAACAGAAGGCATACATATGTAGGTTTGAAATGCAAGCTGTCTTTAGGTAATTCTGCTTGTTTTTGTGTTAGGTCAATGATTAGTTTACATCCTGAGTATCTTAGATCTCTTATACCAGAAGGCTATTTAAGAACATATTAAAGGGTAAGACAGAAGAAAGCTGGCTGATCATTAAAAATTTTATTTTCTTTTCCCAGTTATACTCTATAGAATGTATTCTGCTACCCTAGATGAATAGTTTATTTATGGAGAAAGAGAAGATGCTCTAAGGGACAGTCCTAACAATAACTGAGAAAACAGGACAAAAAGCCAGAATGGGTGGGTGGGTGAGACCAAATCCAAACAGACTCGCAAGTAAAGGATTAAAAGATAATTTTGGAATGATGGAGTCTCTGGATTAATAAACACTTTGAACAGAACACTTGATTTTGTTTAGAGGAAAAATTAAAGGAATTATTTATTCGTTTTGGACAAGGGGTGAAAGTTGTAATGACAATGCAGAGGAGGAATTAAGCAGGATTAGGTTCTGGAATTCCCCAGGAGGCAGTGATTGCCTGAGGTGCCATTTAGATATAAAATTACAAAAGCACCTAAGAATGAAAGATTGGCCTGCTATGCAATAGTTGAAATACAGAAGTCAATTTCTTAAAACAATAAAAAAAGAGTATTGTGCAAACATCAGTGTTTTCAAAGTCTAAGTTTATAACTAAAAGCATTTATGCTAAATTTTATTCTGCGTTCTATTTACAGTTTTAGTCAACTATGATATTGTATAGTAAAACTCAAAATAATAATTACTTTTCTGTACCTGACACAGCTAAAATTGCAAACTCATTGGCTCTGCATATGGTGACACACAGAAACAGAAAACTAATTGGCTTCACGTACACGCTAAACGCACAAGTTTTGTGCAAAGACAACTGTGAAAAACATCAAAACGAACAGCATAAAAAAAATTAGAATTCATTATAGTGTAAACTCTATCTTTCAACTGTGACCGAAGGGCTATAATTAGTTAAAGTTTCCGGTCCTTTTTAAACCTCTCTTTTCCTGATTCTAAGTCTCTCTTTACCCAGAAAATAATTCTGGAACAGAGAATCTAGAAAAATTAGAAGTATAAATATGAGAAAAATGAAAACATAATTCTTACTATAATAATATTAAATGTGATAACTAGCTTAACTAGTATGTGCTAATACATGAAATTCAGTGCTATGTGCCCATCCTAATTACACTGTAGGAAAGATTTCCATGGAGACCGCTCCAGAAAAAGTTAGCATGAAAAGGGGAGTTGGGAGAACTACTCTACCATTCATTACTTAATCAACTGGCAGCAGTTCAATTTTATTCACCCCTGAGTTCTCGACATCTGAAGGGGCAAACTAGGAAGACTGCCCACTTCACAGGTCCACACTTAAGATTAAAAAAACTATGTCTATTAACTAATTTCTACATATGACTGATTCCAGATCCAGCATGTTACTTCTAGACATAGCAAATCACTGTTTGGCCTTGCCCACTCAAGAAGTTTTTACGTTTTTGCTTTTTAAAGTCAATTGTAAAAACTCTATCAGTATCTTTAGATACGATTGAGGAGGGGCATGAAGGAAGGTGAGTGCACTATTACCTTGAAAGGCAGAATGTGTCACCTGGACTGAGCTATCATTTTCTCTTTATGTAATCCTCTTCTAACAATTATGTAGCAGAATACACAAAGCATTTAGGAAATAAAGCAAATGCATTAAGTAAGGAACTATGGTGAGAAAATATGATAAGTCAAATTTATGCTATTAACGTGATTCGTATATAATTTCTACAATTCTATGTACAATTAGAAAATTATTTCAACCTAATGTGAGCTTTGAAATACACTATTAAATATCAACATTAATTCCTAAGTATATTAAGTGTCTTCCTTTAAACAACGCATGTACTGTTTTTGTGTTCGGGGCTTTCAATCAGGGACTGCTATTTTCAGTCTATTTAATAAAATGTTTTGTATTTTAGGACTGTAGAAAACAAAATTTTGGATGACCACAAATGAGTACTGTAAAAATTTTAGTTACAGAAATTATATTTTAAAGAATGTTCAGTTTTTTAAAAATAATTAAACCAATCAATTTATAACATAAAACATGAGTTATGTAAAATTACTAGATTCTTTATCAAGGAATATTTTAACAAAAGGGATTTTATCTAGTTTCTACTTATTCTGAGCACACAAAATGTGTAGTTTAATTAACGTGAAATCAAATTACATACGGTACTATCACTTTCGGTTTTTATCACTGAATAGTTGGGGAAAGATGGACTTGAGTATAAAGGTACTTACTTTGAAAAAATTACCTAATAAGAAAGTTTAAGTCCATAAGGACACCATTCATGACCCATTTTGCATTCTGGTGTCGCTTCCTAATCTAAAAAAAGGGCACACAGCCACCTCTCTAATAGGACTGGCGTGAGGCTTAAGTGAGAATATAGTCAAGACTCCACTAGTGTCTGGCACAATAAATGTCAATTTCATTAAAGACGTTCTTCGCATTTAAAAAAAAAAAAAAGCCTGAGATGGCTATGCTTATGATATGAGTAGCTCTTCTCTAAACTTCCTACTTATTTCAAGGAACTACAAAAATCTAAAAGAGGGTGGGGGTGGGGGGGATCCTACCCAAAGCCTTATACCTCCTCTCTAAGGTGAAAGCAGGTAGTTCAAGTAAACAGCTTCTCTCACTGACATAGTCATGTCAAGTATGGAAGTAATCTACTCATAAAATACCTATGCTGCCAATGTACTGGAATGTTCAACTGAAATTAAAATTCAGAATATTTTCTAAGTAAGTCCTGAAGACAAACTTGATAGTGTTTTCAAAAGAGTGACTACTTGCCACAGAACTAACAATTTATCAATACCCATGCTGTTATTAAATATTTTAACTATGAGTTCTCTGTACAATGTCATTAAAAATATCTGACATTCAAAAACGGTTTATATGCAACAGCACTAATTTCTTGCAAAGGAAAATACACCCAAAGCAAATTACGTAGTTGAGGCATATTACTTATTCCAAGTCACCAATGGAAAAAAAAATGCTAAAATGAAAACACCAAGAGACAAATTAAGGATTCATACTACAGAACTAATATCTCTCAACTGACAGAGTGGTGGATAAATTATACAGCGTAATTATGCTGACACTTAAAGTATATTTTGGCAGCACGTTAAACACATCTCCCTACACTCAGTCGAGACAATTAAAGACAGCCTAAAATTAAAAGTCACATAAGATTCCTTAGGTTGCAGATCTATTTTTTCTCAAACTACTTCTAATTTTTAATGAAATTTTACTCAACAATTTCCAAGACAATATTTTTTTTTTTTTTGGCGGGGTGTGGGGGGGTGGGTCCCAAACGAGTTAACACTAGATGGTTTAAACTATTGTTTCATAAGCTATTTTACCAAGAAAAAAAGGGCTCTATAGCACTGTTCATGTTTTTTTAAAAAGGAATTTTGGGGTCCAAAGTAACTGAACATTTCATTTATCTTCTTTCAATGCTTTTGTTCCCAAAGTAATTAACATTAAACATCATGTTAGTAGGGCTTAAGTTGCCTCCATATGCTATTACTCTTCTGTACTTTCTCTATTAGATGCTTTCAGGAACAAGACTTGGGGGACTCAGGATGGCGAACACTTAAAACGTTCATTAGGATAAGCTCGCACGTGTTACTTCCCTTGTTACGACAATGCTGGGATAGAGAGAGAACGTTTCTCTTTTCCTTAAAGCACAACACCAAAATTTACGGGGGGGGGGGGGGTTAGATAGAATAAAGATAGCTTCAATCTGAGTTTACTCCACATCGTAACGAAATACAGAAAGAGTCACACCAGCCTAAATATCTGGCATGCAGTCAGCTGGCAACAGCCTAAGAAAAGGCAGATAAAGACAAACCCCAGACCCCGAAGCTTAAACCAGCAGGCGGGAAGAGTTTCCTCTTTCCCTACCTCGGCCCACCCCATTTAAGAGCCAGCATTCGGCTTGAAAATGGAGAGAGAGCAGGCTACGGTCGTCCGCCTCCTCAGAGAACAGGGAGCAACAAGCGTTAACTAACTCCTAGGTGTAACTGAAAGGCCAACACCGTCGGAAACTCGGCCTGCGGCCAGTTCCCGAGGCCACGGCTCGGTGACCCGTGTAGGGTGTGCGTTTTGTGTGATGCGTGTCTCTGATGTGGCGGTAGCGATTCCTGCACCGCCGCTCCGAGTCCCACCCCGAGTTCGGGCTCCATTTCTGGGGCCTATCTCCCCTCTCCTCAGAGTGAGACGTCCGCTGGGGCCTATCTCCCCTCTCTTCAGAGCGGGACGTCCGCTGGGGCCACGAGGTGACGCACAGTGGCGGGCTCTCCCCTAGCAAGGAGGCGATGTGGGCCAGGTTACCAGCGGCCGCACCGGGCGTGCCCGGGGCTCGTCTGGGCCCAACACCTGGCCGGGTGAGCGCCAGCCAGACCCGCCCATTCTCGCCCATCGCACATCCCCCACCCCGGGAAGGTTTAAAAAAATGGACCACAGCGTTCCCCGCAGCCCGCGACGCTGGGGTTGTGTTCACCTCCGGCGGCTCCAGCACGTTGCGGATTCTCCGGCTTCTCCTCTCCCGCCTTCCCGTCCGCCATTTTCCCCGCCGCGGTCTCTCCTGCAGCCACGCCAAGGACGTCACGGCCCCGCCTAGCAATCATCGAGCTTCGCCGCCAACCCGCGAGGCGGCAGCCTAGAGCGGCCCTGGAGAGTAAAAAGAAGTACTTTCGGAAACGGAAGTGGATGTGACGTCATCGGTGCCTCTGAAGGAAGGACGGGGGAAGTTGGGCGGTCCCTGTAGACGGCTAGCTAGGGACCTAATAGAAGGCAGTTAGATTTTTCATGGCCCAGTGGTGGGTCCAAAGAAGTGAAGGGAAATGGGAGCATCACCCTGGAAATACTGGGGATCTGGGAAGGTCTCTGAAGCCCCGGGTATGGTTGCAGCTGTGCCTGGCGGGGTCTTCATTCGGGCCTTACTGGATCACGTGTGCCTACTTTACGTAAAGACAGTAAAGGATTAGTCTTTCCCTCGGTGGAGGGGAGTCAACATTTATCGAACGCCTTCTGGTGTCAAGCACCATTCATATACTATCGCAATAGTCCACTGCGGAATATACTGTCCTCTTTTAATCAGCTGTGAGAGTTGAGGCCCAGCGAGGATAATTCCTCCGAGGTCACGTAGAATGGTAAACGACCAGTTTTTTTATATGCCACAATTACCCTATCAAGTTAAGAGGAGGAATACAGAATTCGAAAAGCAGTAATTTCTGCCAGTCTTAGAAGCCTTCAATGGATCTCCAGGTTTTGTAGCATGACGTCCATGTGTTTTGTTGGATCCCACCCTGCCTTTTGAGCCTGATCTTACTTTTCTTTTTCGTCTGTATTTATCCAGCCGCCGCCTGAGTCTGTTTCTTGGGTTTGCAGTTTCTGGGTTTGCCCTTCAGTATGCAATGAGTGTTATAGAACAAGGGAACCCTGGTGGCGCACTGGATAAGCGCTCCTCTGCCAACCGAAATGTTGGCGGTTTGAACCCATCAGCCGCTCAGCTGGAGAAAGATGTGGCAGCCTGCTTCTGTAAAGATTACAGCGTAGCAGTGGTGAAGTCACTCCCGAGGTTCACCGTTCAGCAGGGGATTGGACAGCTGCATAAAACAAAATGGGACTAATGAGGCCAGCAGTCCAGGGACAAGGACCAGAAGGCAAGAGGGGACAGGAAAGCTGGTGGTAGGGAACCCAAAGTTGAGAAAGGACAGTGGTGACAGGTTGTGGGGTTGTTAACCATTGTCATAGGGCAATATGTGTACTAACTGTTTAATGAGAAACTATTTCGTTTTATAAACCTTTATCCAAATTCCAAAAAAGAGTATCTATGTGAGATCAAATTGACAACAGCGACTCAAAAGATTTGATGGGAAGCCTAGGGGACAGTGAGTAGAAGACAGTGGTGATGGAATAATTTGGAAAAGGATAGTGAGAATAGCAGCACAACTGGAAGAAAGTAATTGATGTCACTGAATTGTACATGTAGAAATTTTCGAAATGGTGTATCTTTGGCTATGTATATTTTTACCAAAGGGGAAAAAAAAAAGGTCCTCCAAAGTCGAGAAGCGAGAGTGTTGACATGTTGTGGGTTTGTTAACCAATGTCGTAAAACAATATGTGTACTGACTGTTTAATGAGAAACTATTTGTTCTGTAAACCTTCACCTAAAGTACAATAATTTTTTTTTGAATAAGTAAATTAAAATAAAAATAAAAAAAGATTACAGCCTAGGAAACCCTATGGGGCGGTTCTACTCTGGCCTGTGGGGTCGCTATGAGTCACAATTGACTCCTCGGCAAAGGGTTTGGTTTATTACAGAACATAGTTTTATGAGTCAGAACTTGAGTTTGAATCACTGATCAGCCCTTTACTAGCTAAGTAACCTTGGGGGAGTTGTTTACAGTCTCCAGACATACGTTTCCTCTGTAAAACAGGAATCATAATAGTACCAACTCATAGTGGTCAGGGGATCAAATAAGATAATTTCTGTATAGCAGTCTTGGTCACTTTATACTCCCCTGTGTGAGTTAATATTGTCTCTCTAAATGGCTTAAAAGTTCTTCGACAACAGAGACTTTTTAAAATTATTTTTTTCTTAACAGTACTTTGTACTGTCTGGTTTATATACGGAAGGTGCTCATATTCGTGCATGGTTGATTCCCCAGGCTTTAAGTCTGGAGAGTGGAGAAAGAATCAAGGTATGTTTCCCATGACAAAGCAGGGCAATTGGGTGGTGATTTGGTGATCTGGGTTGAAGTCCCTCGTCCACCATTTATAACACAGGATACGTAAAAGTGCGTAGCAAAATATCTTACATAGAGCAGGTGCTTAATTTTATGTTTGCTTCATTTTTCCTAGATGTGATCTTTGCAAGTTTCTTAATCATTGAGACCCTCAGTTCAATCAGTTTTTAAACGAACACATAAACATGAACCTTTATGTGAAATTATATATGTATTTATTTATAGGTACCTGTATTTTTAAATGAGGAAAAGGAAGCCCAGAAAGGTTGCTAGCTAGGGGTAGATCCACTTCCATATACTACACTATCTTTGCAGAAGTTAAGAGATGGATGATATCAATCCATTAGCCTCTCAGTTCCACAAGGCCAGGTTTTGTCTGCCTTGCTCATCGCTATTTCCCCAAAACCTAGATTGTACTGTCTCAATAAATATTTGTTGGCTTCATTAGTCTCCTGCAGTGGGTTAGGGAATGAAAAGGGAGTAGAGGGCAAAGAGCAGCAGCTTTGCATCAGACAAAACTGGCTTTACCCTGCCATTTCATAATTCTGTGAGTTTGGACAATCTTCTTGAATCTGGAATATTTCTTACAGGCTTACTGATAAGATTAAGTGATATAATATGTATAAAATTTGTAATATAGTGTCTGGGACATAGTGGGAGCTTGCTTAATGGTAGCTATTATTGTTTGTAACCTCTAAAGAGCTATTCAAATGATGGCTATAAAGCTGGAAAGGGACGGTAAGATAAACAATTATGATTTTAATTTAGATGTTAATATGTGAGGTGACAATTATTATATCTAACATTTATTTAGATATATGCTGAGCATAGTTGCAAGTATTTAGCATGAAATTTAATTTAATAACCACAACAGCCCTATGAATTAAGTGCTATTAATTATCCCCATTTTTATGGAAGAGGAAACTGGACCAAGGAAAAGTTAAGTAAGAGGTGAACTTGGAACTCAGGCAGAGAGCTGCAACAAAATGAGAGTGGAGAGGAAAAGTAGCTAATCATGGTGTCACTAACCTTGGGTGAGTTTGAACACAGCCTAGAAATCTTATTACATTCCCCTAGACTTGTGGTTCTGAAATTTTAGTATACATCAGAATCACCTCAAGGGCATTTAAAACACAGGTTGCTGGCCCATGGCCAGAATTTCTGATTCAGTAGGTGGAGCCCGAAAACCTGCATTTCTAACTAGTTCCCAAGTGATGCTGATGCTGCTGGCCTGGGGACCACACTTTTGATATTTATTCACTCTCTCAAACTATTTCACACCTTTCTGCTCACAAAAAAAAAAGTCCGATACCTCCTCTCCGTCAGCTGATAACTTTGCTTCCTATTTTCACTGGGAAAATAAGAGCAATCAAAACAGAACTTGTACATATTCTTATCATCTATATGGTATGATATCTGCATCTGTACGCATATATTCTGTCTACTCTTCTGTAACTTAAGCAATGGATCTCATCCCCGTTGCTTACACAAGGTCATCACTCTTCTCACTGTTTCATTAGATTTTTCTCTCTAGTACTGGATCATTCCCAACAGCCCATATACCTGCTGTTATACCTCCCATCTTAACAAAACAACCAAAGCAAGATTCTTTTTTTGACCTCATATCTCCCTCTAGTTCCTTATTACCATTTCCCTTCATATCAAAAATCTCTGAAAGGATTGCTCATATTCACTGTCTCCAGTATCGCTGCATATTCTCTTCAACATACTCCAGTCTGGCTTTCTTTCTAACCCTCCACTGAAATTGCTCTTGTCAAGATCACCAGTGACCTCTTCATTACCTAAATCCAGTGGTCAACTCTCAGGCCTCATCATACTTGATCTGCAGCATGAAACACTTTTCCCATTTTGCATCCAGGACACTTTTTCTTGAGTCTCCTCCTCACTGGCTGCTCTATTTCCTTCTCCTTCCTTGGTTCCTCCTCACCTCCCAGACCTCTAAATGTTGCAGTACCTCAGGTTTTAGACTTCAGAGCTCTTTTTATTCCCACTCATTCCCTAGATGATCTCAACTAGTCTGGTACATTTAACTACCAAAAAAAAAAAAAACTCGATTGCTGTCCAGTTGATTCCGGCTCATAGCAACCTTATAGGATAGAGCAGAACTGCTCTACAGGGTTTCCAAGGCTTTTAATCTTTATGGAAGCAGACTGCCACATCTTTCTCCCTTGGAGCGGCTGGTGGGTTAGAATCGCGGACCTTTGGACTGCGCCACCAGGGCTCCTACATTTAATTAACTATCTACATGTTGTTGTGTGCTGTTGATTTAATTCCAACTCATAGCAACTGTATATGACTGAGTAGAATTGCCCCATAGGGTTTCCTAGGCTGTAATCTTTATGGGGAGGAACGCTGGTTGCTCAGTGGTTAAAGCGCTTAGCTGCTAACTGAAAGGTCATTGGTTCAAAGGCGAACCCATTAGCCGCTCCACAGGAGAAACATGCGGCAGTCTGCTTCTGTAAAGATTTACAGCCTTGGGAGCTCTATGGGGCAGTTCTACTCTATCCTATAGGGTTGCTCTGAGTCAGAATTGACTGGACAGCAATAAGTTTTTAATCTTTATGGGAGCAGATTGCCAGGTCTTTTCTCCCACGGAGCCACTGATGGTTTCTAACTGCCTGCTTTTTAGTTAGCAGTTGAGGTGCTTAACTGTTGCGCCACCAGGACTCCTTAACTACATATCAACGGTGTTCATATCTCCACCCAAACGTTACCTCTGAACTCCAAACTCATATATCCACCTGCCTACTTGATATTTGCACTAGGATGTCTAAAGCCATTGTCATCAAGTTGATTCTGACTCATGGCGACTCCATGTGCTTCAGAGTAGAACCGCTCCATAGGATTTTCAAAAGCTGTAATCTTATGGAAGTAGATCGCCAGATCCTTCTTCCTTAGCACTGCTGGATGGATTTGAATCACCAGCCTTCTGGTTAATAGCTAATCACAAACCCAGGGGTCTTAGTATGTCTAACAGTCAAACTCTGAAATGTCCCAAAGTTAACTTTTAATTAACCAGCCCCTCAAAGCCTGCTTTTCCTGCATTTTGTTGTTGTTGTTAGGTGCTGTTAAGTCAGTTCTGACTCATAACAACCCTATGTACAACAGAACAAAACACTGCCCGGTCCTGCGCTGCTTGCTATTAATAAAGTTTTCACTGGCCATTAGAAGTAGATCGCCAGGTCCTTCTTCCCCGTCAGTCTTAGTCTGGGAGCTCTGCTGAAACTTGTCCACCACGGGTGACCCTGCTGGTATCTGAAATATCAGTGGCATAGCTTCCAGCATCACAGCAACATGAAAACTGCCACAGTACGACAGACTGACAGAAGTGGTGGAGATGAAGGTCCTCTCTCAGGGCCTTTGCTCTTATTGTTCCTTTACTTGGAACTCCCTTCCCTCATCCTGGCTCAGTTTCACTTCCTCCAGGTCTCTGCTGAAATGTCACCTTATCAGTCTTTGTCCAAATTAGAAGAGGGATACCCTCAGTGAATCCAGTCTTTTAAGCACATGGCTTAAAGGCAGAAGAAAGGGTCTTTGTGTGAAGAGTGCCTCTTCTAGCAGACAGCCCTAGCCAGGGTGCATGGCTCGGAGAGGGTAGTATGGGTGGTGTGCTGTGTGCAACCTGCTTAGAAGGCATTTCCCAACCACCTTTTAGAAAATAGTAACTTCCGCCCACTCCAGCATTCCCCTTTCTCCCTTAACCTTCATATCACTTATCACTGTCTGACATTTTATGTATTTACTTATTTATGTCTGCCTTCTCCCCTGCTCCCAGAATTTAATATCCATGAAGGCTGGTAATATTTTGTTCAACTGTTGTAGTAATAACACCTAAAATGCTTCTGGGCACACAGCAGGTACTCAATAAATATTTGCCCAGTGAATGAATGAGCCAGTGAGGAAGATAAGCTGCTAGGGTGGGAAAAACAAAGACAATTGCTGTTATGGAAATCAAGGAAGGAGCATTTCAAGGAGGGAATAGTCCAGTGAGATATGCCACAATTCGATAGTAAAAAATGGCCACTGAATCTGGCTGATGCAGGCACAAAAGAGACTGCAGGTGTACCCAGCAGTACTCTAGAGCTGTACTGTTCAATATGGCAGCCACTGGCTACATGTGGCTACTGAGCACTTGAAATGTAGTTGGTGGCTGATAAACTGAATTTTTTTAAAAAAATGTTTATCAGCCGTTAATCACGTTTCAAGTGCTCAATAGCCATTGAGATGTGCTATAGCCATTAATGGAGCCCTGGTGGCGCAGTGGTTAAGAGCTCAGCTGCTAAGCAAAAGGTCAGCAGTTGGAATCCACCAACAGTTCCTTGGAAACCCTATGGGGCAGTTCTACTCTGTCCTATAGGGTTGCTATGAGTCGGAATCGACTCGAAGGCAATGGGTTTGGGTTTTTTGTTTTTTTTTAATAGCCATTAATGGAACCCTGGTGGTGCAGTGGTGAAGCATTTGGCTACTAACCAAAAGATTGGCAGTTCAAATCCACCAGTCACCTTGGACTTGACGACAATGGATTTGGTTTGATTTTGGTTTATAGCCATTAAAATACATACCAGATTTTGAATGCTTAGTATGAAAAAAAATGCAAAATATATCATTAATAATTTTTATACCAATTACATATTGAAATATTTTGGGTATATTGGGTTAAATAAAATATATTATTAAAACTAATACCCTGTCTACTTTTTTTTAATGTGTCTACTAAAAATTTTCACAGTACATATGTGGCTTGCATTATAAACCAGTTGTCCTCAGTCAATTCTCACTCCTGGCAACCACATGTATGCAGAGTACAACTGCACTCCATAGGGTTTTCAAGGCCATGACCTTTCAGAAGCAGATTGGCAGACCTTTCTTCTGAGGCACCTCTGAGTAGGTTCAAACCACCAACTTTTGGTTAGCAGTCCAGCACTTAACTGTTTGCACCATTCAGGGACTCTCCTCCAAATCTATCCCTGTGTGCTGTTGAGTCAATTCCAACTCATAGCAACCCTATAGGACAGAGTAGAACTGCTCCATAGTTTTCAACCCTGCAATCTTCATGGAAGCAGACTGCCACGTTTCTCCTGCGGAGCTGCTGGTGGGTTCGAACATTTCAGTTAGCAGCCAAGGGCTTAAACACTGCACCATCAGGGCTCCTTACTCCGAGTCTAGTGCCTGGGCAATCAGACTATCTTATTTGGAGGAATTGAAGCCTCATTCAGGTTTTGCTAAGTTTCAAATTACAACAATTGGAAAATTGAAATCAGCATGAGCTCAAACTGTGATTTGCCAGTGTGGTTTGTCTATAAGTGAAGGACTCTTAGGATACAGTTACTGCTTGGCCATTTGGAAGGAAAATGTTCTTTGATCTTTGTTTTTCTCTAGTGTTTGCATCACTGAGATACTTTAGCATATTGTTACACAGAAAAAACTAGGAGTGTACTCAAGGGGATGCAATAACTTGCACATACTAGTATTAGTCCATATTTTTAAAATTCTAGTCTGAATTAGGAATTATAATTAATATGTACTGAGCACTTATGTGCCAGACACCATATTATGAGTCTAAAACTATTATCTCCTTTTTATATATGAGAAAAACTGAACTTTCAAGAGATATAAGCAATGTCAGAACCTGTAAGAATAGAGATAGAACCCAGGAACCAGGGCTGGGACTAGAGGCGAGTGAGGCATCCTAGGAGCCTTGCGTCACTCTAGTCCCAGTGCTGCCAGGCAATCTTAACCCCTTGCTTTTAATTACTGTGCTAGTTTTTCTTCAATGTATCTCAAATGTTTCAGGTATGACTACTATGCCATTTAGTAGGGTCTGGTGACTCACTGGTTAAGTGCTCAGCTGATAACTGAAAGGTAGTGGGTTGAACCCACCAGCTGCTGTGCAAGAGCAAAGACCTGGTGATCTGCTCCTGTAAAGATTATAGTCTAGGAAACCCTATGGGGCAGTTCTACTCTGTCATGTAGGGTCGCTATGAGTCAGAATTGACTGAACGGCACACAACAACAGTTGAAATTAATTCATATCACACTTTTCCTCTTCAGGTCTAAGTTAATACATCATCTTCTCTAGATGGCCTTTTCTGATCCTTCAAGTTTAGGTTGAGTATCTCTTGTTTTCCATCTTCCTTAGAAATGAGTTCTGGCTGGCCCTTTTTAGGTCAGGTGCTCATTCCTAGGCCCATCAATTGGCTGGGAAGGTAGAGTACTATGTCAGCCTAGCTTGGACTAAGCAGTGTGGCCAGGAGAGCAAGGTCTATAAAAAAGATGTCAGATTCCATTCAAACCACATGGCTGAAGCAACAGAAGTACAGTAAAACCTGCAAAAGCTGGAAACTGCCTAAGGCAGAAACCTGTCAAAGAAGGAAAACTCAAATATTTTCCACCAGTAGAGAGTGACAGAAAGGGGTAAGACTACACCCTGTCAAAGTGGGAATACTTTCAAGACCCAGAAGAACAAGGCTGTCCCATCAAGTTCTGACTCTCACAGGTTTCACTGTATTTCATAGAAAAGGAAAGCTATCTACACTAAAGCCCTAGTGGCGCAGTAGTTAAGCACTTGGCTGCGAACTGATAATTCGGGGCTTCAAACTCTGTAGGAGGATGCAGCAATCTGCTTTGGTAAAGATTACAGCTTTGGAAACCTGATAGGTCAGTTCTACTCTGTCCTATAGGGTTGCTATGAGTCGGAATCAACTCAACAGCAAAGGGAACAGGGAAAGTTATATTCAGTACTAACCAAATAAATCCTTTTTTTTTTCTAAGACAACAAGAAATGAGCCTTACCTCCCCAAACCCATCTTTAACTGTTGAGCAAAATCCCATGACATAGCAAGGGATGTCTTAACCTTTAGCCAAGATTCAGTTAAACAATATACTTTAATGCCTATGACATGTCTACATCGTATCAAATGTTACCTTAATAAGTGAACCACGACCTGTAGTGTAGAAATCTTTTTTTAATTGTTTATTGTTGTAGTTTAAATGAAGATTACATTTCAAGTTAGTCTCTCATACAAAAATTTACACACATTGTACCAAGGCCTCCACCAGACTGAGTCCAGTACAGCTAGATGGTGTCCGGCTACCACCACTTACTGCTCTGACTGGGATCACAACAGAGGTTTCTGGACAGAGCTAGAGAAGGATGTAGAACAAAATTCTAACACACACACAAAAAAGACCAGATTTACTGACCTAAACGAAACCGGAGAAACCCCGAGAGTATGGCCCCTGGACACCCTTTTAGCTCAGTGGTGAAGTCACTTCCGAGGTTCACAGTTCAGCCAGGGATTGGACAGCCCCATAAAACAAAACAGGACTAATGAGGCACAGCAGTCCAAGGACAAGGGCTAGAAGGCAGAAGGGGACAGGAAAACTGGTGATAGGGAGCCCAAGGTTGAGTAAGGACAGTGTTGATGTGTAGTGAGGTTGTTAACCATTGACAAAAGGGCAACATGTGTACTAACTGTTTAATGAGAAACTATTTTTTCTGTAAACCTCCATCTAAAGTGAGAATAGCAGCACAATCGGAAGAGCGTAGTTGATGTCACTGAACTGTGCATATAGAAATTTTTGAAATGGTGTATCATTGGCTATGTATATTTTCACCAAAAAAAAAAAAAAAGGTCGAGAAGGGAGAGGGTTGACATGTCATGGGGTTGTTAACCAATGTCATAAAACAATATGTGTACTACTGTTTAATGAGAAACTATTCGTTCTGTAAATCTTCACCTGAAGCACAATTAAAAAAAAAATTTACACACATTGCTATGCGACCCCAATCACCCTCCCCACACTGTGACAGCACACTCCTCCTTTCCACCCAATTCCCCATGTCAATTCAACCAACTCCTTAGCCTCTCTGCCTTCCCATCTCACCTCCGGACAGAAGCTGCCAGTTTAGTCTCTTGTATCCACTTGAGCTAAGAGGCACACTCCTCACAAGTATCACTTTCTGTCCCACAGTCAAGTCCAATCCCTGTGTGAAGAGTTGGCCTCGAAAATTGTTTTAGTTCTGGGCTGATAGAGAATCCGGGAGCCATGCTTTCTGGGGTTCCTCCAGTCTCAGACCATTAAGTCTGGACTTCTTACTAGAATTTGAGTTCTGCACCCCACCTTTCTCCTGCTCCATCAGGGACTCTCTGTTGTTTTCCCTGTCAGGTTGGTCATTGGTGGTACCCGGGCACCATCTAGTTCTTCTGGTCTCAGGCTGATGAAGTCTCTGGTTTATGTGGCCCTTCCTGTCTCTTGGGCTAATACTTTCCTTGTGACTTGGGTGTTTTTCATTCTCCCTTACTCCAGGTGGGTTGGGACCAATTGATGCATCTTAGATGGCTGCTTGCAAGCTTTTAAGACCCCAGATGCAACTCACCAAAGTAGGATGCAGAACATTTTCTTAATAAGCTTTGTTATACCAATTGACCTAGATGTCCCCTGAAAGCATGGTCCCCAGACCCCTACACCTGCTAC
>NW_004443991.1:2678749-2679934 GCF_000243295.1 Trichechus manatus latirostris | reverse complement strand
CCCTTTAATCATTATATAGTGTCCTTCCTTATCCTTTGTGGTGGATTTTACTTTAAAGTCTATTTTGTCAGTGATTAATATTGCCACTCCTGCTGTTTTTTGAGTGTTGTTTGCTTGATAGATTTTGTTCCCTCCTTTGTGTCTTTAAGTGTAAGGTGTGTCTCTTGTAGGCAGCACATAGATGGATCATGTTTTTTTATCCAATCTGCCACTCTCTGTCTCTTTATTGATGCATTTAGTCCATTTACATTCAGTGTAATTATCGATAGGTATGAGTTTAGTGTTGTCATTTTGATGTCTTCTTTGGTGTTGTTCACTGTTTCTTTGTTCCACTTAATTTTCTGTGCTGAGTCATTTTTCTTTATGTATTTTCATCTTTTTCATTGTTGTTGACTTTGTATTTGATGAGTCTTTATATTTTTCTAGTTTTTTATTTTGACTTGTAGGATTGGAGTTTCCTTTGTGGTTACCTTAATATTTACCCCTATTTTTCTAAGCGGATGCCAGTCTTTTATTTCTTTATATCGTCTTGACTTCCTCTCCATATGAAAAATCTATGTCTACATTTTTTAAGTCCCTGTTTTTTGTTTTAATGTTGTCATCTTTTACATATTGACATCTGTTTCCCTGTTTTCAGTGTTTTAGCTTTGGTTTATTTTTGCGACTTCCCCATCTGGGTTGATAACTGGTTACTCTGTGCTGTGTTCTAGTCTTGGGTTGTTATCTGATGTTATTGATTTTCTAACTGGGTATTGTCTTTAGTATTTCTTATAATTTTTGTTTGGTTTTTACAAATTCCCTAAACTTCTGATCTGGAAATGCCCTAATTTTGCCATCACACTTGAGAGACAGTTTTGCTGGGTATATAATTCTTGGCTGGCAGTGTTTTCCCTTCAAGGCTTTATATATGTCATCCCATTGTCTTCTTGCCTGCATAGTTTCTGCTGAGTAGTCCGCGATTATTCTTATTGACTCTCCTTTGTAGATGACTTTTCATTTATCCCTAGCCGCTCTTAAAATTCTCTGTTTATCTCTGGTTTTGGCAAGTTGGATTATGTCTTAGTGACTTTCTCTTGGGATCTACCTTATTTGGGGTTCGATGAGCATCTTGGATAGATATCTTCTCGTCTTTCACGATATCAGTGAAGTTTTCTGCAACAAATATTGAACAATTCTCTCTGTATT
>NW_004443991.1:2659314-2678074 GCF_000243295.1 Trichechus manatus latirostris | reverse complement strand
CACTCCTCCTGTATGGATTCAGCTCAGGTGCCCAGGTAGATAGCCAGCAAGTGTGTGGTGGAGGCTCTCACCTACAGTCCTAGACAGGCATGGGTGACTGATGTAGGCACAGGCATCTGGCTGCAGCAGGGGGACACACTCTGAGCAATGCCGGGGCTGATGGCCACCCCTGAGTGTCCAGGAGAAAGGCATGTCCCTGTTCCCTAGAGCGCATACTTGGGTGGATTTTGCGGCCAGACTATGAGCACCCAATGCTGTTGGCTGTAAGGACTGCGGGGCACCTCTTATTCTTGGGCCCCTATCCCTGTTGGCTATGTAGCATGGGTGGAGCCACCAGTCCGCAGGCCCCGGATGTGGGTAAGTGAAGACCCTGCTTAATGGGCAGAGCAGTGTCACATGTCATGAACCTGCCCTTCACAGCTGAAACAGCTGAAGTTAGACTTCAGGTATATACCCTGTTTTACTGCAGTAATGAGGGCCTATGCTGTTGAAATAGGCCCACACAAGTCTCTGTGGGGGAAAGGCATTCAAAGTCCATGGATCCCTTATGCATGTGCCTAGGCAAAGGAGCTGTGCCTAGCTTGGGTTCCTGGGTTAGGGGAGCCGGCAGTTTATTTTTTCCCGTTTGTTAATTTGTTCACTCTCCAAGGCCGGGAGAATGGCTCAGGGCATGTGATGGATCCTACTTCCAGCCCAGGGGACTCAGCAATTGCTGAGGCTGGTCGGGGACCCAGTGCAGAGCAGGGACCAGGGAGGTAAATGGGAGAGACGTTTTTTCCAAAGGTGGGTGTTTTTGATCCACGTGGTAGGCTGGACGCAAGTACTTATCTTTTGCCAATCGAGGGCTGCTCCTCACTGGTTCTGGGTGGCCGAGTAGACTCTGCCCCTGGGTCTCTGCCAGTGCAGAGAATGCCTCCTGACCATTGCTGCTTGCCTGCCTCTCCGCTCACCAATGAGCTGATCAGGCCTGAAGGGCTCAGGCTCTAGCCAGCTCAGCTCTGGCAACTCCTCACTGCTTCCGAACCGTCTCTCCCTCCCCCTGCCACTCAGTCCGGTTCCTCATCTTTGCTTTTGATGTTCAGGGCTCCTAGATTGGCATATATAATTGATTCACTTGTTTTCTCGAGTCTTTGTTATAAGAGGGTCCACAGGGAGCATCTGACTACTCCACCTTCTTGGCCCCACCTCCCTAGAAATCTTTTCTATAGCAATTTTTGATGGAAGGGTAGTTGTTGGCATGACTAAAAGAACATGAAGGAAAGTGGAGCATGAACCTCAAGCTATCCATAAAAAAAGCCACACCAATGGTACAGTTGTTTTACTGAGCTCATTTAAAGATTAGTCTGTTCAAGAGTAGCTGGGATGGGGGTCTGGGGATATCTAGGTCAATTGGCATAAGAAGTTTTATTAAGAAAATGTTCTGTATCCTACTTTGGTGCGTGGCATCTGGGGTCTTAAAGCTAGTGAGCAGGCATCTAAGTTGCATCAATTGGTCCCAACCCAGCTGGAGTAAAGGAGAATGAAGAACATCCAAGTCACAAGGAAATTATTAGCCCAAGAGACAGGAAGGGCCACATAAACCAGAGACTTCATCAGCCTGAGACCAGAACTAGATGGTGCCTGGCTACCACCAATGACCAACCTGACAGGGAACACAACAGAGTCCCTGATGGAGCTGGAGGAAAGTGGGGTACAGAACTCAAATTCTAGGAAAAAGATCAGACTTTATGGTCTGAGACTGGAGAAACCCCAGAAAGCGTGGCCCCCGGACTCTGTCAACCCAGAACTAAAACAATTCTAGAAGCAAACTCTTCAGACAAAGATTAGACTGGACTATGGGACATAAAATAATACTCGTGAAGAGTGTATTTCTTGGCTCAAGTAGATATATGAGACTAAATGGGCAGCTGCTGTCCAGTGGTGAGATAAGGCAGAGAGGGTCAGGAGCTGGTTGAATGGACATGGGAATTCAGGGGTGGGAAGAAGTGTGCTGTCACAGTATAGGGAGAGTAATTAGGGTCACATAACAATGGATGTATAAATTTTTGTATGAGACTAACTTGAATTGTAAACTTCTACTTAAAGTGCAATGAAATAAATTAAAAAAATAAAGAGTAGTCTGTTCAACAAACTTGGAACTTTACTTTTTTCACATTATTTTAACAGTAAATAAGTTTCCTAAGTTTTGCAGATATTTAACCAATTGGGAAAAGACACAATACTGTAGTTAGTTTGGAAAGACTAGCTTTAAAAGAAAGATGAAGTGAATTAGAACCTTATTTCCAATCCATTTACTTTGTAAGCTATCAAGCTTTATCACTTAAGCCACCTTTTTTTCGTGCGTATATTTAGAGAGCCTTTTGGAAATGTATTAAAAGTCTTTGACTTCTTCAACTGGTTGACAAACTCTCGAGAATACTGAGAAACCTCCAGTAAGCCAGTATGTTTTCTTCTGGGTACAAACTTCAGAGCCTCTTCCCAACTACCAGTGTTTTTCAGACATAACAAAATACGCATCATTTGGTCTAAGGTGAGATTTTTCGTACCAGTTTCCCACTGTAAATATTTATCTAATGGAAGGCATTCTGTTGCCAGCTTCAGCCGTTTTGCATTGGCTAGGGATGTGCCTGGCTGCATATTCCTATCAACAAAAGACCCAATTATATAAATTTTGTCATGCTTAAAAGTAGTCATAACATTGGGAGAATCCGCAGTTAAGTAGATAATATTTTCCTTTCGAAATAAATCTACATGAGACTTCTCTGTTGCAGTTAAAAGCAGTTTGTCCCACTTCTCTCCATAACGTTTAACTAATTCTCTGTAATAATCACCATCTGTCTTAAGATTGCAGAAATAAATATGGAACGGATCAACATTTCTTCTGTTGCATCCTTCACTTTCTAAAAGTTGGGAAACAGCATTCTGCAGTTCTTTTGGTTTCATATAATTTTCATAAGCCATGTCAAAAACTAAAGGTTGTCCAAACTGCATGGCCTGTGCACCCTTCCAGCCCATTGCAATGTCTATATTCCTATCCCAAAGCCGCAGAAATAGGAAGTTTTGCTGTTTATCATCCTCAGTGGTTTCTAGCAGTTTGTCTTTTTTTGCTTCTTCCTTTGCTGCTGCTTTCATTTCCTTTTTTATCTGCTTAGCTTTTTTCATTTTTTCCTTAACATATAAATATTTTAAGTATTTCCTTTTTGATGATTTCGAAGGACTTTCCATAACAGTTTTGAGATCTTCTTCACTGATGTGTTCTGGTACTTCTCTGCCAAGCAATCTCCACATCTCAATTAATTCTCTTGTGGCAGCTAGAGGGTCTTCATCCTTGCTGTTTGAGACTGCTGAGATACCTTCTTCTTGCACACTAGATTTCATTGTAATTTTCCACCCATCCAATTCTAGCTGTTCAGGAGGCAAAGTACGCTCTTTATTAGGATAGGACACAGCTGGTACTTTGGAAGACATGTATTTCTGTAGAACTGTTGAACATACATCTTTTCTCTTCCTATGAAGGGTAAATGGCACCAAAAATCTAGCAAAAGGTCTTAAGAAGGTGAAACTAACACTCATGTTGAGAAAAACAGGCATGCAAGAAAACCCCTGTAAAAGAAAAATGCAATGAAGAGTTAGATAAAGATATTTTAAAAAAAAAAAAAAAAAAAACCAAACCCCAACTAACTGTGCAAATATAAATCTGAGACACCAAAATGCAACTGGTTTCTGAAACACAAAGTGAGATCTTGGTACAACAATTTTTTTCTAAACTCCTGTGGCCTGCAGCCTATGGTCACTCACTGGGCAAAAACTTTGAATTTAGTTCTTATTTTAGACACAAGTTTACTATTGCTTTAAACCCAAAAAAAACAAACCCACTGCCATCAAGTCGATTCCAACTCACAGGAACGATACAGGACAGAACAGAGCTGCCCCACGGGGTTTCCAAAGAGTGGCTTGTGGATTAGAACTGTCGACCTTTGGTTAACAGCAGAACTCAACCACTGTGCCACCAGAGCTACCAGTATTGCTTTAGGCAGACGGAAAGCTTGAATATCCTTATTAGATTTGTATCTAAGAGCCTGGAGGATCAGTGTTACTGGACAACCAAGTTATGTACCACTGATGTAGCTGAGATCATGATGCTACATTTATTCCCATTTAAATGCAAGCTCAGATACAGACTTAAATACAAGACCCTTCACAAATACAACACATAAAAACAAAGGACAGAAAAGCTACAGAAGATAGCAACTGGTAATAAGCACTTAAAGGCTGTGGCACCGATGTAATGTATATCAATATATACAGAGCTACTGATTAAAAAACAAACAAATCAAACTCTTCTCCAGTTCAGACTTTATTTTGCAGCAAATAATGTTATTGCTAAACAAAATGTCCAAAATTGGGACAAATATAAATATAAAGCTTCATAATTTTATCCTAAAGGTCTGTATGTCCACAAGATGATGAAGATGCTTAGAGATGTGAAACCAGTGTCAAATTTGAAGCCAAAAATAAATAAATAAATTCAAAGTTTTACAAAACACAACTTAAACACCTGAAAAGAAAAATTCCTTCTTCCCTTGGCTTCATTTAATGACTCTGCTCCTAAGTCTCCTACCTCTTTGACCACTTAGTCTCCTGAATGCCTCTGCACTGATAACCAGATGCCTACCCCTTAAAAGTGGTGTGCCTCTTCGTTCTGTCCTTAGTACTTTCTTCAATCTACACATTTTCCTGATCCGCTTCCCTGGCTTTAATCATCATGCATCAGACACCTCAAGTGCAAATAATACTCTCTCCCCCTTCCCTTCCCAACCTGCTCGTCTGTTTGTGTTCTGTTTCGCGGAGGGTCACTATTATCCATCTAGTCGCTGGAGCCAGAAAATGGGTCCTCTCCCACACTCACCATACCCAATCCATTTGTGTTAAATTCATTTTACTTTCTAAATACTTCCTGAATCCATTCACTTCTCTTCAAACTCATTTTCTTAACTGCAGCTCCTAGCCTCCAGATTTGCTCTCCACCATGTCTAAGCCGTTGTCACCAGTGCAAACCTGATCAATGGCACTCAGATCGCCTTCAATGTGTATTGCTGCGAGGTTAAAGTACAAACTTATTAATATGACTTACGATGTTTTTTTTTGTTAACCTTTGCTTACTTTTTCCAGCTGAATCTCTAGCTATGCTTCACCTCATATTTTTGAGCAAGTATTCCTCCTACTGGTGCACCCTGTACCTCTCTATCATAGCATTTATAACACTATATTGTAATTGCCTGCTTACTTATTTGCTCCATTAGATAGTAATCTGCATCAGGACAAGGACTGTGTCTATGCTGTTAACATTGAATACTCAGTGTCTGGTAGTATTTGGTTCACAATAATCACTCAAAAAATTTTTTTGAATAAATACCCTGGATCAGTGCTTTTTAATTCTGAAAAAATTTTAGGCCACCTTTAAGGGAAAAAAAACAACTTACTTCCAACTCCCCAAAATATTTAACCAGGGGTCCTCAACCCCAATCTGAGAAACACTGATTTTGGAAACAAAAATATTTTAATGAATTTTGTTTTTATAATTGGCTCAAGATTTTTAGAATAGCATAGAAATAAAAACCCAAAATGAAAAAAAAAGTGATCAAGAACATCGCTTTGGGAAACACTGCTCTTGATCCGGTATTGTATTAAAACCAATTGTTGTAGAGTCCATTCGGACTCACGGCAACTCCATGTGTTTCAGGGTAGAGCTGTGCTCCAAAGAGGTTTCAGTGGCTGATTTTTCAAAGGTAGATCCCCAGGCCTTTCTCTCAAAGTGCCCCTGGGTGGACTGGAACCTCCAACCTTTCGGTTACGTTAACCGTTTGCACTATCTCTTTCTCTTATCTGTGGGCATTCTTAGCGCATGCTACACTAAGTATATCTTGGAACATCTCCCACTTCCTCCCACCCCAACACACGGACACACAGACACACAGACAGACACACTTTCTCCCACCCCAACACACAGACACAGACACACACGTAGTTCAGAAGAAACATGTCCATTACCAGAAACAACAGCTCCGTCAGCGCAAAGTGCACGAACCCTTCAAGCTACAAAACCCAACCGCGCAGGATCGCTCTGGGACCCGCGCCGCAGGAGTCTCGCCACGCACTGCCCACCTCAACTCGGTTACTGACCCAGGCAGGTAACCGACGGCGCCAGCGCGCAACCGGAAGTCCCACCCCCTATCTCGGCGCTGGCATCTAACGTCACGCAAGGGGGAGGTGTGCGCCTTTCCACCCAGTGCCCACGGAAAGCTTTGTAGAGGAATGCAGCGGGGATGCTGTGTGTTGCTGGCCGGTGGTACCTGCATTTGGCGTGTGGCAGAAGACCCTCTCAACCTGTATGGGGCTCCTGTTTATTTCCATTTATCTTAAAAACTGTTTCAAATTCTTTCTATTTGGGCCTGGTATTTATAAGCATTAATTCATATAAAATAGTCCCCTCACAAGTCTCACATAGCTTTAAACCAGGGCTTCCAACCGGTTTGTTCAGGTTCGAACCCCGCTGAGAATTTACTTTTCTAACAAGTTCCCAGGCCATGCCAATGCTGCTGGTTAGGGATGGATTCTGAGAACCACTAGTGCAGAAGTGGTTGTCAAAATTTATATGTAATACATAAGAATCACCTGGGGATCTTGTTAAACTGTAGATTCTGATTCAGTATATCTGGGATGGAAATGCAAATTCTCAGCATGGGTTGCAACTGGAATGAACCCAGTTCCAAGCCCTGCTTTAAACTCTTTGATGCTTGTTAACCTTTTAACTTGTTAACCTTTCTGACCAGTTTATCACCAGTGCGTAGCACTTTGCTTGGAACATGGTAAGCAAAACTAAATATTCATCTTCCCTCCCAGCTTATTTGGAAATTTAATGTGAAAATGAAGTTAAAGCAGAGATTGTAAATTGGTGGCCTTTGGGCCAAATCCAATCAGAGGTGTTCTGTTTTGCCAACACAGTGTTTTCAAATGTTTTGATTTAGTTGTCGTTAAAACATAAGATGCCTTCACATTAGAACTCAAATAGAATAAGCGGAAAGTCTGAATACCTTTGGCCCATGTTCTTGCTTGGAAACTGGTAGATCTAAGTAGAGGCTGCTTTGTACGAAAGTCACCTGCTTTTCAGTTCTTCACAACTCATTCCACCACAAGTCTTTTCTACAGTGGAATAAGTGTTGATTGTCATTTACCGTGCTGGCACTGTTTTTCATATGGTGGAGAATTATTTCTCTGTACCAATGTCTCTATCAAAAGTTTGAAGACAAAACATGGATCCAAAGGTCTAGATGTTTTTTACAAAGTGGAGACCTCTTCTGATTCTCTTCTGTGTCCTCAGTGCCTATAACAGGACCTTACATGTAGTGGGAATTTAATTATTTGCTGATGAATGAATACTGTAGTTCATGTAAGAGGTGATAATGGCTTGGACCAGAGTGATGGCGGTAGAGATCACGACCAGGGGCAGATATGAAAGATATTTAAGAAATAGAAATGACCAATTTGGTGACTGATTGGAATTTAGGGGAAGCAGGAGAGGAGGAAGTTCAATAGTCTGGCTTGAGCATCTGGGCAGATGATTATAGGTAGGGTTGTTAGTAAGACGGGGCTTTGTTTTCAACACAAACATTTCTTGTCTGTGGCGAAAAATATTGATGCTTTGCAGAAAAAGAGAAAGCCAGTTTCTAATGAGATGGATTGATACAATTACCATAACAGTGTCCTCAAACATACTAACAATAATGAAGATGGCAGAGGACCGGGCCATGTTTTGTTCTGTTATACATAAGGCTGCCATGTGTTGGAGCTGACTATATGACAACTGACAACAACATAAACAAAAACACACAGAGCTGTTTATCAAAACAAGAAAAATGTAAAAGTGACGAGATAATTGTGCTCCCAGATAATTTTATAACCAACTGAGTTGAGCTGCTTTATCATAAGTTTCAGTTGGCGTAATTTCTGATGTGGTGGTTTAATATATGTCCACAAATTCTTTGATACTCTTTTCAAGAGTGGAACCAAACTCCCCTTTCCTTGGACTTAGAGACTCACTTCTAACAAATAGAAAAAAAATGGAGCCTCATGAAACTTTGGAAACTAGGTCATAAGAGACAGTGTAGTTTCCTGCTTGTTCCCTCTCTTGGATCACTCAACCTGGAGGAAGCTAGCTGCCATTTCACGAAGACACTAAAGCAGCCTATGGCAGAGGTCCATGTGGTGAGGAACTAAGCTCTTCTGCCACAGCCAGCAAGAAAGTGAGGCCTTCTTACAACATCCAGTCAAGTCTTCAGATCACTGCAGCTCCAAGCAGTCTTGTCTGCACCCTCATAAGAGATCCTGAGCCAGAATTATTGAACTAAGCTGCTCCTGAATTCCTGACCAACAGAAAGAGTGAGATAATAAATGTTTGTTGTTTTAAACCACCAAGTTTTGAGGTGATCTGTTGTGCAGCAATAGGTAACTAATACAGCTAACAGATTAAATAAGAAATCAAGGGTTGTGAGGAACAACAGATTAAATAGTAAATTTAGGGCTATGAGAAACGTCAACTTTCAGTTAATTAAGTGCAGATACCTATGGGGCAATGAATTACTATTGCATGGCCCTTCTGGCCATGGTCTTGTAACTCCCACAAAATGATTGGGTGGGACTATGCAAATAAGGTACTTACGGTCCACCAAGGGGATTGGACAACCTGCTAATGCAAATAAGGCACATGGAACCCTTGTAGGGAATTGGTCAGTTTTGCTATCCCACTAGGCTTAAGGGAGCCAATCCCAGAGGTTGGAGGGGGAGCTCAATACCATCAAGAAGAAAAGCCAGGAGGGGAGAACCTCCTAGATAGACCCAGCTGACAGTGCAAGATGGCAAGAACTGGCAGGAAGTACAGAAGAACCAGTGGCAGAGAAATGGCAGCAGCAGAACCAGGAGACTGGCATGAGAAGATGTGGTGGGTTTCCTAGCCCATGGAGTGAGGTGGCTACAGTGGTCATGCCAACTCATGGAGCAAGAGAGCTGAGCACCTCTGGTAGGAGGTTTGCTGGTGGAGTGGGGTGCCTCCAGGTACCTACTGGTGAAACTAAAGAAAAAGTTGTAATATTTGTATGAGCAGGGCCGAAGGCCTAGCCCGAGAGTGAGGCCCCAGGCCCAGAGCAAGGGACCAGTGGCAGCAGCCAAAAAGAAGCTGTCCTGATTGAATAACTGTATCCTGAGTTGTTTCTGTTACTTCCAATTTGATCCTAATCCCGAATTGTAACCTGTTATTTCCCTAATAAATCCCATAATCATGAGTATGGCCTGTGAGTTCTGTGTGACCATTACAACAAATTATTGAACCCAGCAGATAAGTAGAGTGCCATGGGAGGGATGGCTGGTGTTAGAATTGGTTAAAAAAAAAGATGAAGAGTGGAGGTATGTCCAACCTCCACCTCATAGGATTCAGCCTTGGGCTGATGTTGATACTGATCTAAATTCTCTCTCCTCCCCCTGAAGTTGGGCAAGGAGGTCTGATGCCATGCCATTTTTACAATAGCACAGCTTTTATAGTGATAGTAATGTTTGCTTTTTTGGTGTTCACATTAGGTGCATTAAATGTATTCTAGATAGAATATCTATGTTGGAAGGGACTTCAAAGCCCACCTCATTCATTTACAAAATGGGAAATGAGGGCTTAGAGAGATTAACTGGTTTACCCGAGGCCAAGATTGATTTAAAATATACGTATCTTGGTTTACATGGGGAATCCAAGGTCGAGAAGTGAAGAGTGTTGACACGTTGTGGGGTTGGCAACCAATGTCACAAAACAATATGTGTATTAATTGTTTAATAAGAAACTAATTTGCTCTATAAACCTTCACCTAAATCACAAAAAAGTAAACAAACAAAAACAAATAAATAAAATCTACCTATACTGATTTACAATTCAGTGCTTTATTTTCCATTATGCCACTCAAGATATGATATAGAAAGAAGAGAAATTTGAAATACTGTGTCTTTACTAATAAGAAATAATAGCACATACTAGCTTAAAAAAGCAGACACTAAAGATAGCTACATACAGAAAAATCTGTATGTCCTGTTAAAAATGGCAGAGTATTTTCAAATGCAATGTCTAGTATGGGTTCCTCTTTTATTAATCTATGGGCAGAACTAAGAAATAATTTGTAACCTTTTTCATTTTCTCTGTTTAAAATTTTCTGGAAGCTCAAAGCCACCAAAAGAATGGAAATAATACAGATCAGAGCAGAAATAAATGAAATAGAGAAAAGAAAAACAATAGAAAGAAGCAACAAGACCAAAAGTTGGTTTTTTGAAAAGATCAACAAAATTGACAAACCACTGGCCAAACTGACAAAAGGAAAATAGGAGAGGAAGCAAACAACTCAAATAAGAAATGAAATGGGGGACATTACAACAGACCCAACTGAAGTAAAAAGGATCATAACAGAATACTATGAAAAATTATACTCCAACAAATTTTCAAACCTAGAGGAAATGGACAAATTTCTAGAAACACACTACCTACCTAAACCAACACAAGCTGAAATAGAAAATCTGAACAAACACATAAGAGAGGAGATTGAAGAGGTAATTAAAAAAAACTCCCAACAACAACAAAAAAAGCCCTTGTCAGGATGGCGTCACTGGAGAATTCTACCAAATATTCAGAGAAAAGCTTACATCAGCACTACAAACTATTTCACAGCATAGAAAAGGAAGAAATACTCCTGACTTCATTCTATGAAGCCAGCATAACTCTGATACCAAAGCCAGGCAAAGACACAACAACAAAAAAGAAAATTACAGACCGATATCTCTCACGAATATAGATGTAAAAATTTTCCATCTAGCCAATAGAATTCAGCATCATATCAAGAAAATAATACACCATGACCAAGTGGGATTCATACCAGGCATGCAAGGATGGTTCAACATTAGAAAATCAATCAACATAATCCACTATATAAATAGAACAAAAGAAAAGAATCACATGATCATCTCAATCAAAGCAGAAAAGGCATTTGATAAAGTCCAACACCCAACACTGATAAAAATTCTCAATAAAATAGGAACAGAAGGGAAATTCTTCAACATAATAAAGGGCATCTATACAAAACCAACAGCCAACATGATTCTCAATAGAGAGAGGCTGAAAGCATTCCCTCTGGAAACAGGAAAAAGACAAGGATGCCCTTTATCACTACACCTATTTAACAATGTGCTGGAAGTCCTAGCTAGAGCAGTAAGGCAAGAAAAAGAAACAAAGGACATCCAAATTGGAAAGGAAGAAGTAAAACTGTCTCAATTCGCAGATGATGTGATCCCATACATAGAGAACCCCAAAGATTCCACAAGAAAACTACTGGAACTAGTAGAAAGATTCAGGAGGGTAGCAGGATATGAGATCAACATACAAAAATCAGTTGGATTCCTATACACCAACAAAAAAGTTTGAAAAGGAAATCAGGATAACAATACCGTTTATCAGAGCCCCGAAAAAGATAAAATACTTAGGAATAAGTCTAACCAGGGATGTATAAGACCTATGGAAAGAAAACTACAAACATTACTCCAAGAAACCAAACAAGACCTACATAAATGGAAAAACATACTATGCTCATGGATAGGAAGACTCAACATAGTGAAAATGTCAGTTCTACCCAAATCGGTCTACAGAGACAATGCAATCCCGGTCTGTCTTAGTTATCTAGTGCTGCTATAACAGATATACCACAAGTGGATGGCTTTAACAAACACAGATTTATTCTCTCACAGTCTAGGAGGCTTGAAGTCCAAATTCAGGGTGCCAGCTCTAGGAGAAGGCTTTGTATCTATATAAGCTCTAGGGGAAGGTCCTTGTCATCAATCTTCCTCTTGTCTAGGAGTTTCTCAGGGCAGGGATCCTGGGTCAAAGAACGCACTCTGCTCCCAGCTCGTTTCATGGTGGTAGGACACCACTATCTGCTCACTTCTCTCTTTTACATCTCAAAAAAGAGATTGATTCAATAGCATCTGGGGTCTTAAAAGCCTGTGAGCAGCCATCTAAGATACTCCACTGGTCTCATCCCTTTGGGAGCAAGGGAGAATGAAGAGAACAGGATACAAGGAAAAGATTAGTCCGAAGGACTAATGGACCACAGCTACCAAGGCCTCCACCGGACTGAGTCCAGTACAGCTAGATGGTGCCCAGCTACCACCACTGACTGCTCTGACCGGGATCACAACAGAGGGTTCTGGACAGAGATGGAGAAAGATGTAGAACAAAATTCTAACTCACACACAAAAAAAAGACCAGATTTACTGGCCTAAAGGAGACTGGAGAAACCACGAGAGTATGGCCCCCAGACACCCTTTTAGCTCAGTGGTGAAGTCATCTCCAAGGTTCACCGTTCAGCCTGGGAGTGGACAGCCCCATAAAACCAAATGGGACTAATGAGGTACAGCAGTCCAGGGACAAGGGCCAGAAGGCAGAAGGGGACAAGGAAGCTGGTGATAGGGAACCCAAGGTTGAGTAAAGATAGTGTTGATGTGTTGTGAGGTTGTTAACCATTGTCATAGGGCAACATGTGTACTGTTAAATGAGAAACTATTTTGTTCTGTAAGCCTTCATCTAAAGCGAGAATAGCAGCACAATTGGAAGAGCGTAGTTGATGTCACTGAACTGTGCATGTAGAAATTTTTGAAATGGTGTATCTTTGGCTGTGTATATTTTCACCAAAAAAAAAAAAAAAGGTCAAGAAGGGAGAGGGTTGACATGTTGTGGGGTTGTTAACCAATGTCATAAAACAATATATGTACTACTGTTTCATGAGAAACTATTTTTTCTGTAAGTCTTCACCTGAAGTACAATTAAAAAAAAAAAAAAGATTGACTCAAGATATAACCTAATCCTGTAGATTGAATCTTGCCTCATTAACATAACTGCCTCTCATCCTGCCCATTAACATCATAGAGGATGGGATTTACAGCACATAGGATAATCACATTAGATCACAAAATGGTGGACATCCACACAACACTGGGCATCATGGACTAGCCAAACTGATACACATTTTGGGGGGACACAATTCAATCCATAACGTGATCCAAATACCAACAGCATTATTTAGTGAGATGGAAAAACTAATCACTAACTTTATATAGAAAGGAAAGAGACTCAGATAAGCAAAGCATTATGGAAGAAAAAGAACAAAGTAGGAGGACTCATATTACCTGATCTCAGAAGCTACTATACAGCCACAGTAGTCAAAACAGCCTGGTACTCGTACAAGGACAGACACAGAGACCAATGGAACAGAATGAAGAACCCAGATCTAAATCACCCATGATCAGCTGATCTTTGGCAAAGGCCCAACATTAATTAAACAGGGAAAAGGCAGTCTTTTTAACAAATGGTGCCGGCAAAACTGGATGTACATGTGTAAAAAAAAAATTAAACAGGACCCATACATCACACCATACATAAAAACTAACTGAAAATGGATCAAAGACCTAAATATAAAATCTAAAACTATAAAGATCATGGGAGAAAAAAATAAGGACAATGCTAGGGGCCCTAATATATGGCATAAATTGAAAACAAACCATAACTAACAACGCATGAACAGCAGAAAATAAACTGGATAACTGGAACACCTAAAAATTAAACACTTATGGCTCATCAAGAGACTTCATCAAAAGAGTGAAAGGAAAACCTACAGACTAGGAAAAATTTTTTGGCTACAAAATATTCGACAAGTGTCTAATCTCTAAAATCTACAGAATACTTAAATAGAACAACAAATAATCCAACTGAAAAATGGGCAAAGGATATGAATAGACACTTCACTGAAGAAGACATTCAGGTGGCTAACAGACACATGAGGAAATGCTCGTGATCATTAACCATTAGAGAAATGCAAATCAAAACTACATTTAGGAGAGGCGGGGCCAAGATGGTGGTGTAGTCAGATGCTTCCTGTGGTACCTCTTACAACAAAGAGCCAAAAAAACAAGTAAATCAATTATATATGACAATCTAGGAGCCCTGAACATCAAAGACAAAGTTGAGGAGTTGGACAGAGCAGCAGGGGGAGGGAGAGACAGTTCAGAAGCAGTGAGGATTTCCCAGACCTAACCTGGCTGGCAGCCTGTAGGCTGGATCAGCTGGCACATGTGGTCTGAGGCAAGTGGTAGCACTTGGAATGCGTTTCCCACACTGGGAGAAAATCCCAGTCACGTAGAGTCTACTCAAGCCTCAGACCAGGGAGAAGCAGCGCTGAATCTGCGGAAGTGTAAGCGCCTAAACTACTGTGTGGGATCAAAAACCAAAAATCCCTTCCACCCTCTGGGAAGTATCTCTCTCCCATTTACCTGACCCCTCCCCACTCTGCTGCAGTCCAGGGCTTCAGTGATTGCTGCGCCCTCTGGACCGGAAGTGAGACCCGGAAGTGAGACCCGTTACACGCCCAGAGCAATTCTCCCGGCTTTGGAGAGGAAGCAAATTAACAAACAGGAAAAAATAATCTGCCAGCTCCCCTAAACTAGGGACTCAGGGCAGGCATAACCCCTTTGCCTAGGCACAGGCATAGGGGTTCCTCAGACTTTGAATGTCTTTCGCCTCTGCCTAGACCTGTGTAGGCCCATTTCAATAGTGTAGGCCATCATTAACACAGTAAAACGGTATATACCTGAAGGCTATTTTCAACTGCAACAGCTAAGAGGGAGTGGCAGATTCATGACATTTGACACTGCCCTGTCCATTAAGCAGGGTCCTCACCTATCCACATCAGAGGCGTGAGGACTGGTGGCTCCACCCACTCCACCTAGCGCCTGTGGCAGGGGTCCAAAAATAAGTCGTGCCTCCCAGTCCTTACAGCCAACAGCATTGGGTGCCCAAAGTCTGGATGTAAGACCCACCCACCTACACACTCAGAACAGGGACACGCCTTCCACCCAGGCACTCAGGTGCAGCCATTAGCCTCTTACCTTGCTCAGCACATAACCCCCTACTGCATCCAGACACCTGTGCCTACTCCAGTCACCCTTACATAGTCCTGCTTAGGACTGTAGGTGAGAGCCTGCATCACAGATTCGGTAACCAACGACCTGGACACCTGAGCCAAATCCACACAAGAAAAGAAAATGGACTCCTGGGCCCACATACCAAGTAACAGCACTAACCACCAGGTGACAGGATGAGAGAGCTTCAAAGACACCAATAATTAAAGTAGCTCATAGGACCAGCCTATCTGGGCATATCAAAACAAAACCAGAAGCTAGGATACAGTAAGCAAGCATAAAATAAATAAATATAACTTACTGATGAATCAGAGACAACAGTCAATATCAAATCACATAAAGAGGCAGACTATGATGGCTTCAGCAAGCGACTAAAACAAAAAACCAAGAAACCCCCTGGAGGAAGAGAACTTCTTGGAATTACTGGAGGTAGAAATGAAAAGATTAATATACAGAGCTTTTCAAGAGATCAAGAAGGAGATCATTCAAAACGCAGAACAAGCCAAGGAACTTACAGACAAAGCAACAGAGGAACTTAAGAAGGTTATACAAGAGCATAAAGACAAATTCAACTGGCTGCAAGAATCCATAGACAGCAAGCAGAAGTCCAAAAGATTAACAATAAAATTTCAGAATTAGACAACTCAGTAGAAAGTCATAGGAGTAAAATTGAAGAAATGGAAGTCAGAATTAGTGAGATTAAAGATAAAGCACTTGACACTAACTTATTTGAGGAAAAATCAGGTAAAAGAATTTTAAAAAATGAAGAAAGCCTAAGAATTACGTGGGACTCTATCAAGAGGAATAACCTATGAGTGATTGGAGTTCCAGAACAGGGGGTGATAACAGATAATTCAAAGAAAATTGTTGAAGATTTGTTGGCAGAAAACTTCCCTGATATCATGAAAGATGAGAAGATATCTATCTATCCAAGAACCTCACACAAGGTAGATCCCAAAAGAAAGTCACCAAGACACATATAATCAAACTTGCCAAAACCAAAGATAGAGAATTTTAAGAGCAGCTAGGGATAAATGAAAAGTCATCTACAAAGGAGAGTCAATAAGACTAAGCCCTGACTACTCAGCAGAAATCATGCAGGCAAGAAGGCAATGGGATGACATATATAAAGCCTTGAAGGCAAAAAATTGCCAGCCAAGAATTACATATCCAGCAAAACTGTCTGTCACCTATGATGGCGAAATTAGGGCCTTTCCAGATAAGCAGAAGTTAAGGGAATTTGTAAAAACCAAACCAAAATTACAAGAAATACTAAAGGGAATCCTCCGGTTAGAAAATCAATAACATCAGATAACAACCGAAGACCAGAACACAGGACAGAACAACCAGGTATCAACCCAGATAGGGAAGTAACAAAAATAAATCAAAGCTAAAACACTGAAAATAGGGAAACAGAGAAGTCAATATGTAAAAGATGACAATATTAAAACAAAAAAGAGGGACTAAATAATGTAGTCATAGCACTTTCATATGGAGAGGAAGTCAAGGTGATATCAAGAAATACAAGATTGGTTTAAACTTAGGAAAACAGAGGTAAATATTAAGGTAACTACAAAGGAAACTAACAATCCCACACATCAAACTAAAAAACAAGAAAAACATAAAGACTTAGCAAATACAAAATCAACAACAATGAAAAAGATGAAAAGACATACAGAAAAATGACTCAGCACAGAAAAGTAAGTGCAACAAAGAACCTGTCAACAACACACACACAAAAGACATCAAAATGACAGCATTAAACTCGACCTATCAAAAATTATGCTGAATGTAAATAGGCTAAATGCACCAATAAAGAGACAGAGAGTGGCAGAATAGATAAAAATAAAACACGATCCGTCTGTATGCTGCCTACAAGAGACAAACTGTAGACTCAAATAGACAAACAAACTAAAACTCAAAGGATGAAAAATATATATCTCAAGCAAACAACAGTCAAAAAAGATCAGGAGTGACAATATTAATCTCTGACAAAATAGACTTTAAAGGAAAATCCACCTCAAAGGATAAGGAGGGATGCTATATAATGATTAAAGTGTCAGTACACCAGGAGGAGGACATAACCATAGTAAATATTTATGCCCCAATGACAGGGCTCCAAAATATATAAAACAAACTCTAACAGCACTGAAAAGAGAAACAGCTCCACAATAATAGAAGGAGACTTCAACACAGCACTTTATTTAGTAGAAAAACTAAATAAGCCTATAACAAAAGGAGAGATTGAAAAGGTAATTTAAAAACTCCCAACAACAACAAAAAAAAAGCCCTGGCTCTGATGGCTTTACGGAGAATTCTACCAAACTTTCAGAGAAGAGTTAACATTACTTAACATTAGTATTTCAGAGCTTAGAAAAGGATGGAATACTCCCGAACTCATTCTATGAAGCCAGCATAACCCTGCTACCAAAACCAGGTAAAGACACCACAAAAAAAGAAAATTACAGACCAATATCCCTCATGAACATAGACGCAAAAATCTTCAACAAAATTCTAGCCAATAGAATTCAACAACATATCAAAAAAATAATTCACCATGACCAAGTGGGATTTATACCAGGTCTGCAGGGATGGTTCAACATTAGAAAAACAATCAGTGTAATCCATCACATAAATAAAACAAAAGATAAGAAACACATGATCTTATTAATTGATGCAGAAAATGCATTTGACAAAGTCTAACACCCATTCATGATAAAAACTCTCAGCAAAACAGAAATAGAAGGAAAATTCCTCAGCATAATAAAGGGCATTTATACAAAGCCAACAGCCAGCATCATCCTAAATGGAGAGAGTCTTAAAGCATTCCCCTTGAGAACTGGAACCAGATAAGGATCCCTTTTATCACCACTCTTAATTAAACATTGTATTGGAGGTCCTATCCAGAGTAATAAGGCAAGAAAAAGAAGTAAGTGGCATCCATATTGGTAAGGAAAAAGTAAAAGTATCCCTATTTGCAGATGATGTGATCTTATACATAGAAAACCCCAAAGAATCCACTAGAAAACTACTGGAACTAATAGAAGATTTCAGTGAAGTTTCAGGATACAAGATAAACATACAAAAATCGTTGGATTCCCCTACACCAACTAAGAGAACTTTAAAGAGGAAATCACCAAATCAGACGATTCACAATAGCCCCCAGGAAGATAAAATACTTAGGAATAAATCTAACCGGAGACATAAAAGACCTATACAATGAAAACTACAAGACACTACAGCAAGAAACCAAGAGACCTACATAAGTGGAAAAACATACCTTGCTCATGGATAGGAAGACTCAACATTGTGAAAATGTCAGTTCTACCCAAAGCGATCTACAGATACAATGCAATCCCAATCCAAATTCCAATGGCATTTTTTTAAGGAGATGGAGAAACAAATCACCAACTTCATATGGAAAAGGAAGAGGCCCCGGGTAAGTAAAGTATTACTGAAGAAGAAGAACAAAGTGGGAGGCCTCGCACTACCTGATTTTAGAACCTATTATACCGCCATGGTAGTCAAAACAGCCTGGTACTGGTAGAACTGCAAATACATAGAACAGTGGAACAGAATTGAGAATCCAGATGTAAATTCACCCACCTTTGAGCAGCTGATATTTGACAAAGGCCGAAAGTCTGTTAAATGGGGAAAAGACCATCTCTTTAACAAATGGTGCTGGCATAACTGGATATCCATCTGCAAAAAA
>NW_004443991.1:2587287-2659074 GCF_000243295.1 Trichechus manatus latirostris | reverse complement strand
ATGAGATACCATCTCACCCCAAGAAGGTTAGCATTAATCCAAAAAACACAAAATAATAAATGTTGGAGATGTTGTGAAGAGACTGGAACACTTATACACTGTTGGTGGGAATGTAAAATGGTACGACCACTTTGAAAATCAATTTGGCGCTTCCTTAAAAAGCTAGAAATTGAAGTACCATACGATCCAGCAATCCAACTCCTTGGAATATATCCTAGTGAAATACGAGCCGTCACACGAATAGATATATGCAAATCCATATTCATTGCAGCACTGTTCACGATAGCAAAAAGATGGAAACAACCTAGGTGCCCATCAACAGATGAATGGATGAACAAATTATGGTATATTCACACAATGGAATACTACACGATGATAAAGAACAATGATGAATCTGCAAAACATCCCACAACATGGATGAGTCTGGAAAGCATGCTGAGTGAAATTGGTCAGTTGCAAAAGGACAAATATTGTATGAGACCACTATTATAAGTACTCAAGAAAAGGTTTAAACACAGAAGAAATCATTCTTTGATGGTTACAAGGGTGGGGAGGGAGGGAGAGTGGAATTCACTAACTAGATAGTAGATAAGAATTATCTTAGGTGAAGGGAAGGACAACACACAATACAGGGGAAGTCAGCACAACCAGATAGTAGATAAGAATTATCTTAGGTGAAGGGAAGGACAACACACAATACAGGGGAGGGAAATCAGCACAACTGGACCAAACCAAAAGCTAAAAAGTTTCCTGAACACAATCAAACACTTCGAGGGACAGAGTAGCAGGGGCTGGGGTCTGGGGACCATGGTTTCATGGGACTTCTAGATCAACTGGCATAACAAAGTTTATTAAGAAAATGTTCTGCATCCCACTTTTGTGAGTATTGTCTGGGGTCTTAAAAGCTTGTGAGTGGCCATCTAAGATGCATCAATTGGTCCCAACCCACCTGGAACAAAGGAGAATGAAGAACACCAAAGACATAAGGAAAATATTAGCCCAAGAGACAAAAGGGTCACATAAACCAGAGACTCCATCAGCCTGAGACCAGAAGAACTAGATGTGCCTGACTACCACCAACGACCGCCCTGACAGAGAACACAACAGAGTCCTTCATGGAACACAAGAAAAGTGGGGTGCAGAACTCAAATTCTTGTAAAAAGACCAGACTTAATGGTCTGAGACTGGAGGAATCCCAGAAGACATGGCCCCCAGACTTACTGTTAATGCAGAACTAAAACCATTCCTGAAATCAACTCTTCAAAGAAAGATTAGACTGGATTATAAAACATAAAGTACTCTTGAAGAGTGTGCTTCTTATTTCAAGTAGATAACACGAGACTAAATGGGCAGGTCCTGTCTGGAGGCAGGATGAGAATGCAGAAAGGGATAGGAGCTGGTTGAATGGGCACAGGAAACCCGTGGTGGAAAGGAGGAGTGTGCTGCCACATCATAGGGATTGCAACTAGGGTCACATAACAATATGCATGTAAAGTTTTGTATGAGAAATTAACCTGAGCTGTAAACTTTCACCTAAAGCACAATTTAAAAAAATGGCAAAAAAACCCAACTACATTTCAATACCATCTCACCCCAACAATACTGGCACTAATCAAAAAACTCAAAATAACAAATGTCTGAGAGGCTGTGAGGAGACTGGAACTCTTATGCACTGCTAGTGGGAATGTAAAATGGTACAACCACTTTGGAAAACAATATGGTGCTTCCTTGAAAAGCTAGGAATAGAAATACCATATGATCCAGCAATCCCACTCCTAGGAACATACCTTAGAGAAATAAGAACCATCATACAAATGGACATATGCACACCCATGTTCATTGCCACACTATTCACAATAGCAAAAAGATGGAAGCAACCTAAATGCCCATCAACAGATGAATGGATATACAAATTATCATACATAGACACAATGGAATACTGTACAATGATAAAGATCAGTGATGAATTGGGGAAACATCTCACAACAGGATGAATCTGGAGGGCATTTTGCTGAGTAAATTAAGTCAGTCACAAAAGAACAAATATTGTATGAGACTAGTATTTTAAAAATCCTAGAAAAGATTTACACACACATGCACACACAAAACAGTCTAATGGTTACAAGGCAGGGAGGGGAAATCACTAACTGGATAGTAGACAAGTGTTAACTTTGGTGACGGGAAAGACAACACACAATAAAGGGGAAGTCTGCACAACTTGACCAAAACAAAGTCATGGAAGCTTCCTAGACACATCCAAATACTTTCAGGGAATGAGTGACCGGGGCTCAGGGTTGGGGATCATGGTCTTGGGGGACATCTAGATCAGTTCGCATAACATACTTCATAAAGAAGATGTTCTACATCCTACTTTGGTGAGTAGTGTCTGGGGTCTTAAAAGCTTGCAAGCAGCCGTCTAAGATACATCTATTAGTCCCATCCTGTCCAGAGCAAAGCAGAATGAAGAAAACATAAGGAATATATTAGTCCAAAGGACTAATGGACCACATGAACCATAGCCTCCACCAGCCTAAGCCCAGAAGAACTAGATGGTGTCTGGCTACCACCACTGACTGCTTTGACAGGGATCACAAGAGGGGTCCCTGACAACGGGAGAAAAATGTAAAACAAAATTGAAATTCACACATACACAAAAAGACCAGACTAGATTTACTGGTCTGATGGTGACTTGAAGAACCCCTGAGACTATGGTCTCTGGACACCCTGCTAACTCAGAATTGAAACCACTTCCCAAGTCCACCTTTTAGCCAAAGATTAGACAGGCTTATGAAACAAACAACAACATGTGAGGAACGAGCTTCTTAGTTCAGTCAAGTGTATGAGACCAAATGGCAACACCTGCCCAAAAGCAAAGATGAGAAGGCAGGAAGGGACAGGAAAACTGTATGAATCGTCACTGAGAACCAGTGTGGAAAGGCAAATGGGGAGAGTGCTGACACATTGTGGGGACTGCAACTAGGGTCACAAAAAAATTTTGTGTATATAATTTTTGAATGAAAAACTAATTTGTGCTGTAAACTTTCACCTAAAACACAACAAAATTTAAAATTTATGGAAAAGCCAGTGTATATTTATGTAGCTTCTCTACTAGTGATCCCTATCTCAGCAAACAGTATTTCTATCCGTCTAGTTTTGCTCAAGCCAGAAATCTGGGAGTCATTCTTGTTATTCTCTTCTCCTTGTTCGTAATATCCAATCAATCACAAAATTTTGTTAAGAGTTCATTAAATATTTCTCAAACTACTGCCAGGGTTTTTAAATTGGTCTCCCTGCTTTCAAGCTTGTGCTGCTTCTACTACAGTATTCTTTCTAAAATGTGAATCTGATGATATTCTCCTAAAACAATGGCTCTCATTGTCATTAGAATGAAATCGAAAATCTTAACCATGGTTAATGCAGTCTTCCATAAACTGCCTTTGCTTCTCTCTCAAACTTAACTTTCCAGCTGCTCTCAATCTTTCAGCTCCAACTGAAACAGACTTCTTTCTCCTGCCTCAGGATCTTTGCCTTTGCTACTTCTTTCCTTGGACTTTGTTCTGATAGCTAACTACTACTGTTCTCCAGACTAAGCATATTTTTCTCTGGGAAGTATTCTCTTATCTCTGAGGATGGTTAACTCCCATGTTAGTTGTTCCATGGGGCACTTATTAATACTCTTCACACTTGTAATTTCTTGTTCAACGTGAATTCCATAAGAATAAATATTGGCCTTGTTTGCCACTGTGTCCCCAAAACCCAGTTTGACTGGCACATATTAGTTACTCAAATATTATTTGAAAGTATGAGTAAACGCACACACACAAGACCATACAAAGAATGGAGTGTTGCTTATGATATTTCATCTTTTATGTTCACTTATAATTTTAATGTGACATTAGTAACAATACAGAAATCAAAGATTGACTTAATATTTAATTTTCATCAACTACAGTATGGTGTGATTCTATTAAACCATAGGAAAGTAACTTTTCACAAGAAAGGTCCTCAAACTTGACTAATACTGTAAAGTATTAATGATGGCACTGACTTGACTTCCTGGTTCATCAATAGGCTACAAAACAGAATATATTCAAGGTTTTAAAAGGTAATAAATCAAATCTCAAGCCAGAACATGATACTGTGTGTGAGCTGAAAGTGTTTTTTTTCTTCTAGTGTCTACAACAGCAAAGTTACAGAGGGAAAAAAAATCTTAGATGACAAAAAGTAACTTATGTGCTTTGCTTTCTTTTTGTGGAGCTTCTAGTTGCTATTGGCACTGGAGAGAAATTAATAGTTGTTCTGGCTTTCAAAGCTTTTTTAAAGTATTTAAAAATGGACTCTAGGCTAGAGGAAGGGGCTAAGCTGTGTTTTTCTGTACCAGCAGAAACCATAGGAAACTCTTTTTTCAAAACAGTAGCTGCAGGTTTATCCAAAGGCTTAGGGCTTGTCACCCATTCACGGCAGTGGTGCTTTATCCATGCTAATAATTGTACGTCACTTCCCAGCTGGTGTCCTACATGGTGTTCAGAGTCAATAAGTGCAACAGCATATACTTTGCTCATCACTTCCCACTTTCTACGAACAAGCAGGTCCATAAAAACCAAGCCTCCGTAACCATGTACAATGAAGGCAACATCCTTGCCTTCAGTCTTTGAAATGAAGTAATCCCAAATGTAAGCCATGTGTTCTTCAGGGGTGTTGCTGAATCTATCTGGAATACACTGGGGAGGCTGCTGAAGAGATAAAAGGCTCTCAGCTTGAACCATTTTTAGGGAAGAGGACTCAATATTTTGTGCTAGAAGGCTTTTCCACTCTTTTTCCATCTTTAAGTCCACAAAACTGTCATTGAGGTTTGGCACAATTACACCGTAATGTGCCTGTAATGCCATTTGAATACATGGTATCTGACTTCCATGTTGGAGACCATGATGTATTATTGCCTGTTGACTCCATTGTCCAGCTCGGAAGACCCCATGGTCTTGAAGAAGGACAAGAAGAGCAGAAGGATGACTTGTTAATGCACTCTCACTCATGAAAAAGAAACTTCTTGGTTGTTTATCAGCCTCAAGTGGGATATATACTTTTTGTAATTTACACATTTTCTCCAAAAGCTCATAGATGTATTGCTCAAGCAAATGGCCAAGGGCCTGGTAGCGCTTGCTATTCTTCTCATGGACATTTTTATAATAGTTAAAGACAAAAGGGCTTTGTGTCTCAGTGTCTCTCAATTCAGCTTTGTCATTGAAGTCATATTTAAATTCTTCTAGTAAGCCAGACTGTTCAATAAATTTTTGGAAGCTCAGCTCCTGAGTCATTGGTAACCACTGAAAATAAAAAGAATAAAAATGCATATCAGTGCTAGAAAAACAAAAGTAAAATTTTAAACTCGTCTCACTTTTCGAATGGTATTTTCTGACTCCCAAGCCCCACAGGTACATAGGGAAGTTTTTGTGGCTGTCCAAATTACCCAACCTATCTAGACTTCTTTATTCCATCTTGTTCCATTAAAAAAACTTTTCTTCTAGTGTTGCCGATCTCAGGTATTTCTATGGAAATATACCCTCTACTCACTTAACGACATGGTTAGGTTCCAAAGATCAGGTTGTTATGCCAAATTGGTATTATGTGAAAATGGAAGATGACCAATATCAGATCACAAAATGGAGGATGACTACATCACTACATAACTGCCAAATTACATCATTACATAACTGCCAAACCACTGAGAATCATGGTCCAGCCAAGTCGACAGATAACCTTACTCATCAAAGCCAGCGTTCCTCTTGCCTCATACCTCAACATTCGTTAATGTTCATTACTGCCAGATGTATGCTTTTAATGTGCAAAATAGTCAGATAGTAGATTTTTTATTATTGTTGTGAATGCAAAATGTCATATAACAAGTTAGTCGATAAGTGAGGAGAAGGGGTAATTTAATTTTTTCCAAAGTGTAAATGACTGATGGAGTTAACCATCCTTAACAGGAGAGCCTCTGGAATTAGGTTGATTTAGGTTTAAACATAGCTCCAAATTTTTAAGTTGAGTGACCTTCATCAGGTTTCTAAACTAATATGAGTTTCAGTTTCTTCAACTTCTCTGAGTGTTAGTTTAGTTATGCTATTACTCTCTATCTTTCTCCCCTGCTTTATTTTTATTCGTAGCACATATTACCACCTAATTGTTTGCATATTTTTAAAATGTCTTCCCTAACTAGAATGAAGTTCATGAGAGCAGAAACTTTAATTCACTGCTGTATCTTCAGTGCTTTAGAACAGTGTCTTGTACGTAATATATATTTTTTGAACAAATAAATGTGAAATAAGGATAACACCATCTACTTCACAAGGTTGTTATGAGAATTAAATGAACTAATGGATTTAAAAACCATCTTACACAGTACCTCACACAGGATAATCCTCTTCTTTCAGAAATGTGAAATTAAAAACACTACATATATCTCTTATCCAGCCTTGCTTTTTTTCAGTTGACATTGTGATTTTTTTCCACATTAATAAATGTAGTTCGTTTGCTCATTTTGTAAATCCATTACATTTATAGTAATCCATTGTTTGAATACATCATACTTTAATCATTGTCCTGTTGGAAGAACATTTAGGTTGCTCCAGTTCTCCCATTATAAAAAAGCTGCAATGAACATTCTTGTACATACATGTTTGTACACATATCAAAAGTTTCCCTAGGGAATATACCTAGAAGTGGAATTTATGAGTCATATCAACGTCTTCCATTTTACCAAATATTGTCAAATTGCTTTCCAAAAAGGAAAGTCTATTTTTTTATTTGAAACGGATGTGGAGGTTTGCACAGAATAGCAGTAATCTCTCAGACCTAAAAATACTTTGTTTATTCACATGCTGTGCTGAAAACTGTCTTTCTCTGTACCAAAAATAAAGAGAAGGATACAAAATATTTAAAAGTTTATGAGATAAAGAATGAAACTTATTAGCTATTTAACTTTTCCTTCAATCAGAAAACAAACAAAATTAGTATTTTCTAATAGTATATAGTGTACCGCACCTGATTACCCTTTTTCATCTTTGTTAAGTGTTTGTGTACCTAGTTGGTTGAGAAACAATTCTCTGGAGAAAGAATGGAACTTCACAAACTGGAAAACCAAAACTAGCATATAGGTATATAAAGAACAAGGAGTGCTGGTGGCACAGTGGTTAAGTGCTCCGCTGCTAACTGAAAGGTCACAGTTTCAACCTACCAACCTTTCCGTGGGAGAAAGGTGTGGTAGTCGGCTTCCATAAAGATTACAGCCTAGAAAACCCTATGGGGCAGTTCTACTCTGTCTATTCCAACTCATAGTCCTATGGGGTCACTATGAGTTGGAATAGATTCGATGGCAATGGGTTTTATATAAAGAACATAAGCCCTGGTTTGCCAATGGTTAAGCACTTGGCTGCTAACCAAAAGGTTGGCAGTTCAAACCCACCAGAGACTCCATGGGAGAAAAGACCTGGCATCTGCTCCTGTAAAGATTATAGCCTAGAAAACCCATTGGGCAGTTCTACTCTGTCCCACAGGGTTGCTATGAGGGCACACAACAACAACAATATAAAGAACAGGAACCTGGAAGACGCCAGTGGTTTGTGATTGACTGCTAACCTAAAGGTTGGCAGCTGGAACCCACTCAGCAGCTCTGCAGAAGAAAGGCCTGGCAATCTGCTTCTGTAAAGATTACTGCCCAGAAAACCCTACTGCAGTGCAATGAATTACTTAATTTGGCCCATCTAACCACAGTCTTTATAACTCCCAACAAATGACTGAGTGGGGCTATGCAAATGAGGTGCTTGTGGCCCACTGGGGGATTGGACAGCATTGCTAATAATGCAAGTAAGGTGCATGGCACCCTTGTGGGGGTGGGACCATGCAAATAAGGTACATAGAATCCTAACCTGGGAGTTGGTCAGTTTTGCCATCCTGCTAGGCTTAAGAGAGCCAATTCCAGAACAGAGAAAGGGATCTCATGATCACTAAGAAGAGATGGGAGCAGACTGTGTCCTTTGGGCCAGGAATCACTGTGCTGAGAAGTTCCCTGACCCAGGAGACAGAGAGCTGTAACAGAAGAGACGGCAACAGATAGTGAGTGGCAGCAGCAGTGAGGCAGTGGCAGCAGAGGCAGCAGAAGCAGGAGACCTGCAGGAGACGGCACGGTGGGCTTCCTGGCTCATAAAGCAAGACAGCGAGCACCTTCTGGCAGGGGGCTTGCTGACGGAGTGAGGTGCCTCTGGGCACTTGGTGGAGCTATGTTTGCCTACACACAGAGTGAGAGAGATGAGCGTCTTCAGGCCGGGGTTTACTGGCAGAGTGTGGTAACTCCGGGCACTCATCTGCAGAACTAAAAGAGCTTTGTAACACTTGCCTGAGCAGGGCAGAGGCTGAGGAGCCAGACAGAGGCGTGCCTGTGGGCATGGCTGAGAAGAGGCTGTCCTGAACTGTATCCTGTGTTGCTGAACCTGAATTGTAACCTGTTGCTTCCCTCATAAACCCTATAACCGTGAGTATGGTCTGTGAGTTCTATGTGGCCACTGCAGTGAATTAGAGAACCCAGCAGATAAGTAGAGAGTGCCGTGGGAGGGATGGTTAGAGGGTGGAGGCATATCTGACCTCTGCCTCATAGGAATCAGCCTTGAGCTGTTGATGATGATAATAATTCTCTCCCACCCTCATGAAGTTTGAGGAGGTCAGATGACACTGCCACACCATTTTTACACCTATGGAGCACTTCTACTCTGTAACACATGGGATCACCATGAGTTGGGGACCAACTCGATGGCAGCTAACTATAACAACATATAAAGAACCAGTGGAGGTGGAGTGAATAAGAACAAGGTGGAGAGTACCCTGTAGAATGAAAGGCTAGACAATTCTTTAAAATTTATTGCAGTAGGTTTTGCTTGGTTATTATATTCCAACCTTTACCTTTACCCTGAATTCCAGACTCATATCCAACTGTCTACTTGATGTATTACTTGCATGTCAAATAGGCATCTCAAACTTAACATGTTCAAAATACCCACTTCAATCTATTCTCCCTCTCGTCTTCCCTGTCTTAGTAAATGGCAACACCATTCTTTCAGTTGTTCATGCTGCATATCTCCCTCCCCTCTTTCATACCCCACATCCAATCCATAAGCAAATCTGTAGGCGCTATTGAAATATCAATAATCTAATCATGATCATCCCTCCAATTCTGCCACCCAAATCCAAGTCACCATCAACTCTCACCTTTATTTTAGTCTCCCATTCACCTCTTTGCATAAGCTCTGCAGTCTGTTTTCCACAAAGCAGCCAGAATGATCCTTCCAAAACATCTAAATTGGATGTCATACCCCTGCTCAAAATTCTCAGTGGCTTCCCCTCTCACTCAGGATAAAATCTAGCCTAATTCCTTACCCTGGCCTGCAAGGTCTCACATGGCCCTTAGTTCTCCAGTGTCACCTCCCTCCATTCTCTCACTTGCTTACTCAGCTAGCTATATGATCTTACTCTCAGCTCTTTCTCAGGTATCATTTCCCACCACTCTCTTGCTGACTTCACTCCAGCCATATTTGGTCTTTTTGCCTGTAACTGGCAAAGCATGCTATTGCCTAACACCATTTGCCCTTTCTATGCCCACCACCTGGAACACTTTTTCCCTAGATAGCTGTATGGCTTCATTTCCTTCAGATTACTGCCCACGTGTTTTCTGATGAGAGTACTTTCCCAGCCATTCTATCTGAAAATCCTCTCCTATCCTGCGTCACTCCCTCTCTCTTTATAATCCTTCATTTTTTTTAAAGTACTTATTACCAACTAACTTATATTTGCTTATTTGTTTTCCTCCATTAGAATGTAAGTTCCATGGGAGCAGAGGCTTTGTTTTGTTTGCTACTCTATCCCTAGTTGTTGGAATAGTGCCAGGTACATAGTAGGCATTTAAATATTGTTGTTAGAATTTTATGATTTCTGCCAAGGGCATAGGAAGTAAAGAGCACTTTAAAAGCCCTCTAACTGTATACATAGGAGGGAAGAAACACATGAAGCTTTTGAAAAAAAAAATAGAGGTTTCACAGAGTTAATAAATGTCAAAGGTTTATGAATTATTCTTAGAGAATATCCTATGAATCTATATATATTTGTTTTCTCTTTTGCAAATCAAGGTGATCCATTTCTCTCGAGAAAATAAAGACGGTCCATTATAATAAAGAAGGGGGGAATCAAATTGTCTTATATGCTTAGTTTTTTTTAATGAATGGCTTGGAATAAGATACCTTAAGTTTCAAGAATGAGATTATTAGAGCTGGAAGGGACCTGACATTTTTAGCTAATATATTTAATTTTATAAATGGAGAAATTGAGGTTTTCAAAGATAAAGTGACATGTCCAAGGTAACTCACGTAACCCTAGAAACCTGATAGAAGATTGATTTTTACCAGTGATCTTAAAAATGCATAGCATTTGACCCTTTATTTCATTCATTCAGCAAAAATTTAGTGAGGGCCATTTGCTAGGAACTTAGTTCCCTACGTTAAGTACTCTAGTCATTTTACATAGAATCAAACAAAAAATGAGAGCAGTATATAGTCATTAATGAAAATTTCAAACTAGGTCCTTCTACCAACCTGGATTAGATGGTGAAACAGCTGTCATGTTCTACTCTAGGTGTGGTTATCTTTAAGAAGAGGGTGGGTGGGGCACGAGAATCACAGATGCAAATAATTTTAATTGGTATATTTTGATTTTAAGGAAACTTTCCACTTTGGAAGGAGCCCTAGTGGTGCAGTGGTTAACCACTCAGCTGCTAACCAAAAGGCTGGGGGTTTGGACCCACCAGCTGCTCCACAGGAGAAAGATGTGGCAGTCTGCTTCTGTAAAGATTTACAGCCTAAGAAATCCTATGTGGTAGTTCTAGCCTGTCCTATAAGGTTGCTATAAGTCAGAATCAACTCAATGGCAAAGGGTTTCCATTCTAGAATCACAAAGTGGATATATTTAACAATACTTTACATTCTTCACAGGTGATTAGTAAGCTTTTATTAAAACAAAATTTTATAACCTGAGAAGCTAAAGTTATCCAGTAATACCCTATTACGTTAATTACAGTCCTTTGGTATATTTAAGAAAAAGGCTGTTTTGTATATCCTAAGCCATTAAGAAGCACAGGATGAAGGATACTTCATTCAGAAAAGTAAACAATATCTAAAAATGCTGGTTTTTTGTTACAATGAGCATGTTTTCATATATATATTTGAATTCAGAAAAACAAAAACAACAAAAAACCCTAAAAACATTTTAAGAAAATAATTACTGTTTTGGTATAAAAGCAGCATTATTTTTATTTTCCCAGCCCAGAATGCAATTAGGCAGTTATTAGAAAAATAATTATGCCATATAGTAAATTCTATAAAATAATATAAAATAATAGTGCTTGTGAAATTATATGTGTAGGAGGCTCAAAAAAAAAAAAAAAAAAAAAAAAAAACAGCAAACAAAATAGCTTTCCCTGTTCCCCTACTGCCTATCTCTTCCCAGGAAAGAGTAAAAAAGTTGATTTAATTTACCTGAGGCAAAGACATATCTAAACTTGAAGAGACAGAAGGGAAAAAAGTCAGATGTCACTAAGTCTTGGGCTTCCCAAAATTTAATGAGGGCCATCGGCGATGCAAACATTTTTTAAATAGTTCAGTGAAATATTATAAAGAGAACACCCTTGTAACCACGACCAGATCAAGAAACAGAACTTTGCCATCCACTCCAAAGCCATTCTATGCGCCCTATCCCAGTCACAGCCCCTTCCCTCCATCCAAAAGTAATCTTTGTCCTGACTTTTATAGTAATCACTGCTTTGTATTTCTTTATGCTTTTGTCTCCCAAGTGTGCATATTTAGAACCTATAGTTTAATAGTATAGTTTTTTTTTTTTTTTTTTTTAATTTGCTATGTCTTTCTGGGAAACTTTTTAAACATATAGATTCTTAGGCCCCACTTTCAAGAGATTCTGTATCAATAGGTCTTAGGTGAAACCTGGGAATAGATTAAAAAAACAAAAATGCTCCCAGGTGATTCTGACATATAGCCCGATTTTGGATTTACTGATTTTATTCAGTCCTAGATCCTACACTTCTTGATTTGGATTATTCAGAGGCAAGTAACAGTGTGTCGGTGGGTATATTTTTTCTGTTAAAATCAACCAAATGTATTGTGGTGTAGAAATGCAAATAGATGCAACATTTTAAGACAGATCATTTCAAAGATATTACTGGTGTATGCACTGGATACCTTGGGCTCATCTCCAGGGCCAAGTGAGAGTTTAGGGATCTTAGGTTAAAGGTTTAAAAGCTTGTGCATGAATTCCTTCTGTAGCCTCCTGGGGAAAAGATTATCCATCTGTTGCTCAAATACCTTGAGTTATCACAGGTTTTTGTAACTTCTGGGAACAGGATATTTTTCCATTACAGGATAGTTCCAGTTGCTGATAGTCTTACAAAGGAGGATGAGTTTGAACCGGTTCGTTCTGGTTTGACCCCCCCAACTGAGAATTTGCATTTCCACCCCAGATGTACTGAATCAGAATCGACATTTTAACAAGATCTCCCAGGGGGTCAAACTGGAATGAACCGCTTCAAAGCCCTGTTTGAAACCAAACAACTAGTGTCTTTTCATGAATCACATGTCAATGATATATTTACTTCATTTATACATGGAAGAGCAGCCCTGGTGGCACAGTGGTTAAGCGCTCGGCTGCTAACTGAAAGGCTGGTGGTTAGAACCCACCAGCTGCTCCGTGGGAGAAAGCTGTGGCAGTTGGCTTCCTTAGATTACAGCCTAAGAAACTCTGTAGGGCAGTAGTACTCTGTCCTATAGGATCGCTCTGAGTTGGAATTGACTTGATGGTAATGAGTTTGGTTTTGGTTTATACATGGAAGAGAACACTTCCTGCACATAAGAATTTAGGTGGTGGCAGAAAAAGAAACTATCTTTGTTGGCTACCAGGGATGGGAGAGGTGGGAGGGTGAAATACTAAATAGACAATAGGTAAGTGGTAACTTTGGTGAAGGGTAAGGCAGTACACAATACTGGGGAAGCCAGCACCACTTGTACAAGGAAAGGTCATGGAAGCTCCATAGACACATCCAAACTCCCTAAGGGACTGAATTGCTGGGAGGAGGGCTGTGAGGACCATGGTCTCAGGGAACATCTAGCTCAACTGGCATAACACATTTTATATAGACAATGTTCTACATTCTACCTTGGTGAGTAGCGCCTGGAGTCTTAAAAGCCTGTGAGCAGCCATCTAAGATATTCCACTGGTCTCACCCCTTCAGGAGTAAGGGAGAATGAAGAAAACATGATACAGAGAAAAGATTAGTCCAAAGGACTAATGGACCACAACTACCATGGCCTCCACGAGACTGAGTCCAGTATAACTAGATGGTGCCCGGCTACCACCACTGACTGCTCTTACTGGGATCACAACAGAGGGTCCTGGACAGAGGTGGAGAAAAATGTAGAACAAAATTCTAACTCACAAAAAAGACCAGACTTACTAGCCTGACAGAGACTGGAAAAACCCTGAGAGTATGGCCCCTGGACACCCTTTTAGCTCAGTAATGAAGTCACTCCCAAGGTTCACCGTTCCACCAAAGATTAGACAGCCCCAGAAAACAAAATGAGACTAATGGGGCACAACAGTCCGGAGACAAGGACTAGAAGGCAGGAGGGGACAGGAAAGCTGGGAATAGGGAACACAAGTTTGAGAAGGGACAGTATTGACATGCCGTGGGGTTGTTAACCATTGTCATAAAACAGTAAGTGTACTGTTTAATGAAAAACTATTTGTTCTGTAAACTTTCATCTAAAGTACAATTACAAAAAAAAGAATTTAGGTGGTAGAACTTGTCTCAATCTTACTAAAAGATAAGAATCAATTACTAAGGAAAATGAGGTGAATAAGCAACCTGGCACAGTGCCCCAAATATCTTTGTAAATCCAGGCTTTCCTAGAACCCATGGTAAGGAATTCCAGATTGTTCACTTTAATTTTTAAAACCAAGATGCCCATCCAAAACTGTTTACATTTATATTGTAAAGCTAATTCACTTCTGATGAGAAAGGACCTTTTGTAGATTTCATTCAGTTCTCTTCACAGAAATGGTTAACCAAGGAGTAAGGAAAGGGTTCAAATACTTTCACACTGCTAATATGGCTTGAAACTGTTAAAACTGTAATCACTGCTTAAAAATACACTGAATACCTAATTTTAAAGTGTTTAGCACACAATAAACAACCACATCCATTAAGATCAGGCCAGTCCATCCTCTTCTCTTTCAACAAAGTTCTAGGCTGATCAATTTCTAATCTCAAATGATTTTAATTTAAAAACTTCTATGCAGTATGAGGTAAATGTACATAAAAGAAATGACATTATCCCCAAACATGCTAAGAAAATCATTCACTTTTTTGTCTTTTTTTTTTAATAAGGAAGCTTTCACCTGAATATCGTAAAACACCATAAAAAAAAAAGATCATTCAATTAGTCTTTCATGAAAAGGAACATGAGGCTGTCAAGTAACTCCCTCAAAAGTAAAAACAATGAAATCATCAACTTTATAGTCATTGAAGTGTTTGCAATATCACTTACTATGTAGTAAAGGTTGTTAAGGCTAAAACAATAAAAAATACTGGTTAAAAAAAGCAAATCTAAAATTCTTGCGCTTAAACGTCATTCATCTTCGTATATGTTACTCAAAACAAGTTCCAATTCAAAGAAACAAACTGGCTCAGTCAGTCTTCATTAGCACAAATACTCTATTTGGTGCAATGACATGTTGAAATGATATATTTGCAAGCTGAATAATTTGATTAACTTCTTATAATTTCACTTCTTACTCCTAAATTTTAGGAACCACTTTTATGGAAGCTGCTAATTTGGAGGGGGGAATGGATTACTCTTACTTACGCGTTTTTTTATGTTCTCGTCTCTCAGCTCTACTTCCATCTCTTGCAGTTAATAATACTGGCTAATGAGTTAAGCTGGCTTGATATTTGAGTCAGTTAAATTCTTTAATTAAAAGTTGACTTATGAGGAAACTTAAAATTCAGATAGTTTTCAGTAAGCAATGTTTCCATTTATTAAACAGAAATAAACTAGTGCCTCTAAATGAAGTCCTTATAGGGAATTTCATTCTCAGCAATCCCTGAAGTATTCCTGCCTTTCAGTCATCCCTGCCCTGTAAGGCACTCCCCTCAGCCCAGTACCCTACAGCACCTGGGGTTTACCTCTACCTCAGCACTTACCACGCTGTAATTAAGATGTTCCACTCACAATACGTGGGATGGCTCTACTCATTTGAGTGACATTGGGCAAGTCTCTTCCCCTCTATGTGTGTTAGTAACATGAAGCGTTTAAACTCAAGGTCTCTGGGATCTCTTCTGGTTTGGAACATTCTAGTATCATTTTACCTCTGATGAGAGCGCTCCGCTGAATTTTGTTAAACTTGTGATTAAATCGTGATTAAAGATTTGTTGTTGTTAAGTGCCCTCGAAAACGTTGCCTGGTTCTGCCTCATCCTTACAATAGTGTGTATGTTTGGGCCCATTTTTGCAGCCACTGTGTCAATCCATCTTGTTGAGGGTCTTCCTCTTTTTCGCTGATCCTTTACCAAGCATGATGTTCTTCTCCAGCGATTAGTCCCTCCTGATAATGTGCCCAAAGTAATCGAGATGAAGTCTCGCTATCCTTGCTTCATTCTCCTAGTAGTCCATGGTATAGTCAATATTCTTTGCCAACAGCAAAATTCACGTGTCAATTCTTTTTTTACACATTAGTTTTTATTCACATACACACATTTATGGCTAATAAAATTAATATGAAAATTATCTAAGCTCATGAGCCCATTCAAAAGCTTTCAAAATTACCAAAAAAACCAAACCTGTTGCCCTGCAGTGGATTCCAACTCCTACGGAGTCCTTAGGACAGAGTAGAACTGCCCCATAGGGCTTCCAGGGCTATAAGTCTTTACAGAAGCCAACTCCCACTGAGCGGCAGGTGGGTTGCAACTGCCGACCTTTCAGTTAGCAGCCAAGTGCTTAACCACTGCCCTGCTAGGTCTACCATTTCAAAATTAACCAAGCGTAGAACACTGGAAGGCAAGTTCCAGGATAGGGCTATTCCCTGAGTTGAACGAATCCCAGTTTACAGCCACCCACTGTCTATCATCATCTCAGCATTTCATGCTTTAAAATATAGAGGACTAGTTATCTTCACCGTGGCATTTTTTCTTCGTCAGATGACCTATTTCCACTCTAACTAGTATTTCAATAGCAAGGCTATTGTTAACGTGACTTTGCCATCTCTTTTTTTTTTTGAGTTTGAGGAAACGCATTAAGGACAAATATATAGGAGAGATCTTGAACAAAGTAACACTGAAAAAGGATTAACGGTTTTAGTCATTTCTGGTACAGTGGATAAGAGCTCAGCTGCTAACCAAAAGCTTGGTAGTTCGAATCCACCAGCTGCTCCTTGGAAACCCTACGGGAGCAGTTCTACTCTTTTCTATAGGGTCGCTATAGGCCCGAATCAACTCGACGGCAACGGGTTTGGTTTGGCTTTTTAAAGGTGGGGGGGAATACCTCGCGATATCCTGTGAGCTGGAGGAAGTTTTAAAGTTTCCCTTTTTAATTTTTTGTCAACTCAGTGTAAAGTCTTTTAGACCCGAGGTTAAAATCTCGCACTCAGCATCGCTTTTTACACTCGCAGAGACGAAGAGCGCCACTAAACAAGCACCTGAAGCAGCAGCTGCCAAATAAAACAGGTCCCAGGAAGTGACTTCCGGATGGAGATGGGAGGCGTGGTTGATTTCCGGTCGGTGGGCCGGCGATGGCTCTTGCGCAAGCGCGGTTCGCACTTTCCTGCCTTTTCCTCTCCCCTCCCCCCATCCCCAGCCTGAGGGGTCTTGAGGTGACAGCGACTGCAACTACGACTCCTGCAGGACGGGGAGAAGATGGACAAGAGGAAGCCTGGGCGACGTCGAGCCTCATCAGGTGAGAAAGGGTCGGAGGAGGGTTGAGCGTATTGTCCCTTACACTGGGCAAATGGGAAGCAGGGGCGGCGGCAGGCGCTGCGGCCCGGAGCCGCGAGGGCGAGGGCGGGGCGGGGAGGGAGAAGAGGGGGCGCGCACAATGGAAGACTCCTGGGTCGCCTCCGCCCCCGGAGTCGCAGACCTAGTCCGAGCTGTCATCGAAGCTTCGGCGACTCTTCACCTCAACAGTCGTTTCATTTTTTCTCTCCTCCCGCGAACACCCTCCTTGAGTCTCCTCGGCCCACGAATCTTTCCGGTTGGCCTGCCGCTCTCCTGCCACGCCTTCCTCGTAATTCCACCAATGCACCAGCTTATCTTCCATTCCACTTTTCTCTATTTCTTTGATTCTTGATTCCCCCAACCCATCCCGACTCGATGGGTGGAAGGGCTGCACAGAAGGAAAGGTGGGGCTTACTAATTGATATTTCATTCCTTAGGTAAATACTGAAATGTGTCTCGTTCTTCTGGAACAGAAGCCTTCTCCAGCTTTTTCCAAAAGTGATTAAAACCCGAACAGAGGGTTTGAAGCCGTGCTTCCGTTGTGCTTTTATTCTCAGTATGTTTTTCTTTTTGAAATTGCATTAGGTTTAAGTGACCATCTTCGGTTTGGGGTTCTATGTCTTGAAAACATAAGTGGAGTTACAATTAATGAGGCTGAGCTCCTCCCAGCCAACAAGTTTTTGTGAAGCATCCCATCCATCAAGGGTACCCCAAGTCCTTGTGTTGTCTTTTACATAAGAGGCGGTGACAAGGACGTTACCTTTAATAAGCTTACAGTTTAGTACACTAACGCCAATGATCAATTATTTTGTTTCATTTTTTCATTTCCTGTTGTACCATTTATTTTTGTAGAAACCCAAACCAAACCCCTTGCCGTCAAGTCAATTCAGATTCGTAGGGACCCTGTAGGAAGAGTAGCACTACCCTGTAGGGTTTCCAAGGCTGTGATCTTTAGGGAGAACAGCTCCGGTGGCGCAGTGGTTAAACACTCCACTGCTAACCAGAGCTCAGTGCTTTGAACCCACCCCAGCCTCTTTGCAGGAGAAAGAGGTGGCAGTCTGCTTCTGCACAGGTTATGGCCTTGGAAACCCTGTGGGACAGTTGTCCTATAAGGTCGCTATGAGTTAGAATCCACTTGACCACAGTGGGTAACCTTTAGTAAGCAGATTGTTGCCTCTTTCTCCTGCAGAGCGCTCTTGGGTTTGAACTGCATACCTTTCGGTTAGCACTTTAACCACTGCTCCACGAGGGCTTCTTTATTTTTGTAGAGACAGTCTTAATGCCACATTTATTTGAGAATTCCTTATGGCAGTGCATCGCAAGCTTTCTCAGCCTTAACTGCAAAGGAGAGTGAACGTGGATCTCTGGGGACATTGCCTGAAGCAGTCATTTGAAAGTCTGAAATCCCTTTTTATAAGCAATGTTAGCAATTTTCTGTATATTCTAGAGGTATTCTTTGTCTTTGAAGGTGTATGTATGATATGCGTGTGTGTGTGTGTATATATATTCCTCCAATAGGTCAGTATTTGCTTTAATATCCTTTTTTTCCTCCTTCAGAACTTTTGAGTAAAACAGACACATTAGAGAAATGCAGTGTTTATCTGGTGTCATTTGTGTACTCTGTAACACAGAACTTTAGGAGTAATCACACTTCAGTTTGAGATGCACAGCCTTATGGTGACTTTTTTCAGTAAATGCATTTCATCTTGCCTTAATGTTTTTTTGGTGGGGGTAGGGGGACAAGATAGTAACTAACTTTGCCCTTCAGCAGATCACATTTCTCTTTGCTAATATCAGTATACTCCTTTACCTGATTATACTTATATTATTTATTTTTTATAGTTGACTTATTTATTTTAATTTTATTGTGCTTTAGGTGAAAGTTTACAGTGCAGATTAGTTTCTCATTGAAAAATTTGTTTTGTGACATTGGTTACAATATCTGCAATGTGTCAGCACTCTCCCCCTCTCTTTCCACCCTTGATTCCTCTTGGCCATTCCTCCAGTTTTCTTGTCCCTTCTTGCTTTCTCATCTTTGCTTTTGTGCAGGTAATGCCCATTAGGCCTCGTATATTTGATTGCACTTAAGAAGCATATTCTTTGTGTATGTTATTGTTTTATAGGCCTGTCTATGGCTGAAAGGTGGACTTACGGAGTGGCTTCAGTCTCATACAATATTTGTCCTTTTGTGATTGACTGATTTCACTTAGCATAATTCATCCGTGCTGTGAGATGTTTTGTGGATTCATCATTGTTCTTTATTGTTGCATAGTATTCCATTGTGTGTATGTACCATAATTTGTTTATCCATTCATCTGTTGATGCGCATTCAGGTTGTTTCCATCTTTTTAGCTATTGTGAATAATGCTGCAGTGAACATGGGTGTGCATATGTCTATTTGTGCAACAGCCTTTATTTCTCTAGGATGTATTCCCAGGAGTGGGTTTATGGTTGATTTGATGCAAGTAATTGTGGGAAGTGAATTTGGAGAATAAAGCTGTTAGTTCTTAAAAGACATTGATATTTATGTTATGCTTCTGCAGAGGATTTTTTTTTCTCCTGATGAGTTTCGTTTTGGAGATGTCCCATCTAAAAGTAACTGTGGTTGACATATAACAAAAACCATTCCCAAATCTAATATCACCCTAGCAGTTCTGCAGTGTGTCTCTGGTTTTAAGAGATGAACACTAATTTTTAGGAATCATTCTCCTTTTCTTAATAGTGTATATTTTTATTTTTTCAATTAAATTCTCAGAAAACAAAGCAAAATGGTCAGTTGGTTGAAAGGGAGTCTGTAGATTCTGTGTAATAGTTATGCATGCAGTTAGGAATAGTTGCTAACTAGAACGCAAGTGACTGAAAGTGACATTTCTAGTTATCAAAATCTCGTAAGTACACAAAGAGAAGACTTTGATTAATAAAACAGGAAGAGGTAGAGGGAAGAAGGGAAGCAGTAGAAAAAACGACAGGGACAAGACAGGAAGTTTCATCTGTGAGACAGCAGTAAACTTCCTTAAACTTTATCCTAAACCAGAAAGAATCACAAAGGGTTATTTAGTGTATTGCTCAGAACTCTTTCAGTTACAAGTAGCAGAAACCCAATTCCAGCAAACCCAAAACAAGTATTTATGACTCACTTAACTGATAACTATAGGAGTGGTATGGTATGGCTTTTGGCATGACTGTATCCACTTAATGCAGAGGTTCCCGAAGTGTGGTCTGGGGACTTCTTGGTTCTCTCAGGCCCATTTGGATCGGTGTGGTCAAAACTATTTTCATAATAAATCTAAGACATTGTTCGCCTTTTTCCTCTTTTTCCAGGTTACGTGTATTGAAACCAATTGAATGTAGAACCAGATAGGAAAATTTAGCTGTCTTCTATTAAGCCAGACATGAAAGAGATTTTCAAATATGTAGAACAGTGCCACTCTTCTTAGTAATTTTTTTTTTTTTTGTCTACATGTTTGGTTTTTTATTTTTCCCTTAGCAACGTAACTTTCTATGTCCATACAGTATATATACAACTAGAGTGTTTTGTTTTGCTTTTTAAAATTATAGTCATGTGCCTTCTCATCCTATCCCTGAGGAACATGTTTTAAGTTCTTTGAGTAAAAGTTGTAAAACAGAAGGGAACCTCAAGTCCTCTTGGTTTTATTAGATAAGACTGTGGAGACAAAGACCACTGTAATTGTCACCTAGACCTCTCTTCCCAGTAATGTTTTGGAAAACATAGTTATATTAACATACCGTGAATTTATTGCTTTTAAATGAGTTACTATTTTAAGAGTAAAATAAAAATTTTAATCTTTTAAAATGAAACAACCCACAAAAACTCTGATTATCGTACTTTTCTGCAATCTTCCAGGGCTTTTTAGAGTCTTGGCTATGTTACAGTACATTTTACGTCTCCGAGAGAGACTGAGCGTTCAGCTTTCTCAAACTTCTACCCTATTATCATCTTTAGTGACTAATGTCCCATGAGATGGAGCTATAGTGGCACAGTGGTTAAAGTCATTAGTTTGAACCCACCGGTTGCTTCTTGGAAATGCTCTGGGGCAGTTCTTCTCTGTCCTGTAGGGTTGCTAGGAGTTGGAATCGACTCGATGGCAATGGTTTGGTTTTTGGTTGGTGATGGGATACATCTTTCCATAGGTTCAGGATGTGTCTGCAAGATTTTGAATTTTAAGTGTAATTGCACTATAATTGAGGTTCAAAATAGTACAATTAGTCACGATACCAAAAACTATCCCTTGCCATCGAGTCGATTCTGAGTCATGGTAAACCCATGTGTATCAGAGTAGAAATTTGCTCCATAGGGTTTTCAGGAAATGACAGTAATCTTAAGATCACTAGGCCTGCCTTCCACAGCACTGCTGGGTGGATTTGAACCACCAACCTTTTGGTTAGTAGCCAAGCGCAAATGGTTTACACCACATGGGGTGCCTTATTAATCATGATAAAGCTACATTATGTTAATTAAAGCCATTAGAATGCGTGGAATTACCCACAGAAAATATAGAGTTACAAAATTCTTGAACCACATACATCTATTTCAAAGTAGGGAGGAAGAGACACTGCTAAGGAGACTGAGGCCAAGCAGTTAGGTAGGAGGCAGATTAGGAATGTGATAGTTCTGTGAAGCATGAGATGAGAGTGTGTTGAAAGCCAGTGAAAAACAGTGTTAGAGAAATATGAAGTAATGTGAGGGTTTTGGATTTGGCAATTAGGAGGTCACAGGTAAAAAAGTGATTATAGTAGAGCAGAAAAGATAAAAGCCAGATTTCAAGAGGCTAAAGGAACAAATGGATGGTGAGAAAACGGGCAGCAAAAGTAAACTGAGAAAATGAGATGAGAAGGACAGATTTCTGGACCAACCTTCAGTAGGAAATTATGTAGAAAGGAAGTTTTTTATGAATATGAGAAACTTAAATTGGGTTGGTAGAGAGTAGGAAGAGGCATCAGTGGAGAGGGAAAGATTGAAGATACTAGGTAGGAGATTATTGACAGGGTGAGATGGGAGAAGAAATGGGAGAGGACAGCATCAAAGAACAGTTCACTGAGACGTGGAAAGGAGGGAAGATAGAGAAAATTTGAGAAGTTATGGATATTAAAATCATAGCTTCTGGTGAAATGGGAGGCAAGATAATCTTTTGAGGGACTTTTAGGTGGTATTGAAAGCTTAAAATAGCTATTAGAAGGAATAACTAGTACTAGATGCCGTTAAGTTGATTCTGTCTCATGGTGACCCCATGAGAGTAGTTTTCAGTGGCTAATTTTTTTGGAAGTAGGTCACCATACCTTTTTTTCCGAAGCGCCTCTAGGTGGACTTGAACCTCCAACCTTTCAGTTAGCAGTCAAGTTAACCATTTGTACCACCCAGGATCTCCTTGATCGAATAGAGTAGAAGGTAAACTAGGGATGAATAAGAGAAATATTAAATACCTTTTCAAGGTCTTAGTTAAAACCAGTGTAAGTTCTTAGTAGTAGTTGCTACAGTTATGTGACTTTTCTTCAGTTAATGTGAAGCAGTGCAGGGGCAAGAACTTGAAAAAAAAAAGAAAGAGTTTAGTTTTACTTAAAGTGTGTGGCAAGTATGGGGACCAGGAATGAAGTCAGTGGGAGTGAGGAAATGGAGGAGTCAAAGGACAGTATGCTGAGAAGGAGAGGGCAAGTTCACATTTGAGAACTTGAGAGGTAGAACAGTTTTTCACTCATGAATACGTATTGCTGAAGTGGGAATGTATAGAAGAAGGTTGTTGGAGTAAACTAAAGTGAATCCATTGTATTCGTTGCATCAATTCATGGACGTTTTAATGCTTCAGAGTGAGGGTAGATTTTAATGATAGAGCGTCAACAGTGAACCAAATATCAGAGTATTCTAGGAATTTTGGGGAGAGTCTTGGGTCAGTAGATGGCAGTCACAATTATGGATGAAGGAGTATATTGAATTTATGGGAATTTTAAAGAGGAGTTATTGCAATAAATATAGAATAATAATTGGAAGGGTAGTGGTGGGTGAGATTGTTAATCCTTACTCCTAGTTTTATAAAAGGGAGAAGAATCTCCTTGAGAGAGTTTTTAAAAAAGTTATCGATAAAAAGCTAAACCAAGGTGGAGGAAATGTTCAAGGGAACATTTAGAATACAAGAAGTTGTATTGATTCTGGAAAAGAATTTAGTGGGCTAGGGGAAGAGATGAAGAATGTAGAGTTGAAGTACACGAGAGATGAGAGAATAGCAAGGGAACAGGCTGTAGGGATTGACGTCTAGGGCGGTGAATGGGATTCCCAGCCCTGATAATGCAAGCCAGAGAATCGGAAAGTAGATTCGAGGGACATGGTAACACAGGAAGTCATTTGTGGGTAGGATTGAGTGGCCTTAAAGAATCAGACTGGAACTTTGACATATGGTGCTGTCTCAGTCCTGCGTCCCAGATGAATAACTAATCTGTGTCTTCAATAATTTAGGAGTATGCCTCTTGTGGCCTGCTTCATCCTAGTTGGTAGATGCCGATATTGATACCTCACCCACCTGTGGTCTGCACTTGGCACTAGAATGACCTTCCTGCCCATTTTTGCCTGTGTAAAGCTTATTCATTGTTCAAAGCCCTTTTGAATTGTAGCTTTCCAAGAACTATCTAACAAACTAAAAAAAAAAAAAAAAATTCATTTCTGAACTTCTGTGGGTGTTTATACTTCTTATATAATGTTTATCAGATTTCATCATATATTTTAGCTGTGGTGAATTGTCTAATCTCTGCTGCTATACTGTTAACTCTGTGATAGGGACTGTCTTATTCATCTTATAGCTTCATAACTTCCAGCATGTCTAGTGTGTACTGGTTAAGAATGCCACCCCTGGAATCAGACCGGTGATGAATCACCATGGTGACCTTGGCCAAGTTATTTGGATTCTTTAAACATAAATTTCTTTATCTCTAAAATAGGGACAATACTGTTATTGATCTCATAAAACTTTTATAAAGATTGAATGAAGTAATTTGTGTAAAGCACTTAGCATGGTGTCTGGTGATGGTGGTAAGTATTATTTTTCCAAATAACTGTTTACAGAATAAATAAGTGAATGATTCCACAAACTACTTGGGAAAAAGTCATGCTTTTTAATTGTTTGAGTAGTATATTTAGAATGAGAATAATTAGAGAGATTTTCTTGTATATTAATACTAATATACTGAGGTCTCTTAAAGAGGGATATTTTAATATAAAACATTGTAGTAATAATAGTTACCATTTATTTTCACTAACTACATGCCAGACATAATGCTAAATACTTCTGATATTGACTATTTCATTTAATCTTAACAATTGAAAAGGCACATACTCTCCCCTGTTTTACAGATGAGAAACTTGATGTTCAGAGAAGTCACAACTAGTAAGCCAAGATACAAATTTAGGTTGTCTGCGTTTAATGTCTGTACTCTAAGCACTATACTATACCAGACAGTCTTAAGTACAGGTACATCATATGTTTATTAAAACACTCCAGAATCAATCTAGAGTAAGACGGAGCAACTCAATTTTAAAAACCCCTAAAATTTGGGAAATCACAGTGGTGTTATTTAAAGGAAATGTGGAAATGTCGCACAACAGGATAGAAGCACTTTTAACCCGATGAGTCAGTTTGTACATACTAATCTATAAGCTGCAATGTAAGCAGCTGATACTCTTTTTTTCACCCAGTGGGGAATCACAGTGAACAGGCTGCCCTTTCCACATGGTTTTATTTAAGATATTTTGAAATTTGATGGTGCCTTGCACTCAGCTTTTTTTTTTTCATTTTTTTAAAAATTGTGCTTTAAGTGAAAATTTACAATTCAAGTTAGTTTCTCATACAAAAATTTATGCACACATTGTTACGGGACCCTAGTAGCTCTCCCTATACTGTGATAGCACACTGTTCCTTTCCACTCCGGATTTCCCGTGTCCATTCAACCAGATCCTGACCCTCTCTGCCTGCTCAGTCTCATCTCTGGACAGGAGCTGCCCGTTTAGTCTCATGTGAGACTTTTTTTTTTTTAAATGTATGTATTTAAGTAAAATTGACTAGAAAGTGAATTTCTACAAAGTGAAATCTTTCTTACTGTTTATTTTAAAAGTTATTTTTTGTAATATAGTTAAAGAATGATATAATATTGAAATTATTTGAACTTATCAGAAGCTGAAGTATATAGGATAAAATAATTTTTACATCAGTACTTGCTTCAAGAAATGCATATAGTAAAATTAATGCTATGTATTATGACCTTAATTCAGAGAAATTATTTCAGCTGTATAGATTTCTGGATAAGCTATAGTTCATTTGTTCTAATTAATTGTTATTTTAAGTTACTTTTTAAGTTGAGATATTACATACAGTAAAGTACACATATCTTTAGTATATAGTTTGATGAACTTTTTATACTTGTATACATATAACTGCATCACCATCACTTAGTTCAAGATATAAAGTATTTTCAGCATCCCAGAAGGCTCACTTGTGTCCCTTCCCAATAACTATTTTGATTAGTATCACCATAGGTAAGTTTTACTTGATCTTGAATTTCACATAAGTAGAATCATACAGTATGCATACTTCTGTGTCTGGTTTCCTTTAAACATAGTGCCTGTGAAATGTATTCATGTTGTATATAGCATAATTTATTCTTTTTAATTGCTATATAGTTTTCCATTGTATGAATGTACCTCTATTTATCCATGCTCCTGGTGGTTGACATTTGGGTTGTTTCCAGTTTTTGGCTAATAAGAACAAAGATAATTTGAATTCTTATACATGTCTGTTGGTGGTCATAAGCATTCTTTCTCTTGGTTATATATCTAGCAAGGTAGTCATTGGACATAGAGTAGGCAACTGTTTAGCAAGTAGATGGCCAAGTAGATATACTATTTTATATTCCCACTGGCAGTGTATGAAAGTTCTAGTCTCTGACCAATACTTGCTGTTTTCAGTTTTCTTTATTTTAACGCATTCTGAGGGCTGTGTAATGGTATCACATTGCCATTTTAACTTGTATTTCACTGATAATGAAATTGAGTACCTTTTTATATGTTTATTGGCCATTTGGACCTTTTTTTTTGTGAAGTGCCTATTCAAGGCTCTTGACTTTTTTATTGTAAAATATAACATAAAATTTGCCATGTTAATCATTTTTAAGTGTAGAGTATGGTGGTATTAATTATATTCACAATGTTGTGCAGCTGTCGCCACTATTTATTTCAAAAAAATTTTCCTCACCTCATGAGATGGGAAGGCAGAGAGGGTTAGGAGCTGGTTGAATGGCCATGGGGAATCGGGTGGAAAGGAGGAGTGTGCTGTCACAGAATGGGGTGAGCAATTAGGGTCACATAACAATGTATGTATAAAATGTTGTATGGGAGACTAACTTGAAATGTAAACTTCATTTAAACTAGAATAAAAAAAAAAAAATTTCCTCGCCTCAAATGGGAACTCTACCTGTTAAGCAATAACTCCCTGTTCTTCCATCCCTTGGTAGCTGCTAGTCTACTTTCTGTCTCCGTGCATTTGCCTGTTCTAGATATTTCTTTTGCCCATTTTTAAGATTGGATTGTCTTGCTTATTCTTACTGCTTTGTCGGAGTTCTTTATATATTTTGGCAGATATATTTTTGACAGATAATTTATTTTTTGACAGATATATTTATTACAAATAATCCTCTCCTAGTCTGTGGCTTGCCTTTTCACTCTCGATGACTTTTGATGAATATTGAGTTCTTAATTTTAATGAAGTATAGTTTATTAATCTTTTTCTTTATGGTTAAGAGTGTTTGTGCCCTGTTTAAGAAATCCTTGCTTAACCCAGTGTCATGAAGATACTCTCCTATGTTTTATTCTAGAAGCTTTATTTGCTTTACCTTTAAATTTATGATCCATTTCTAATTAATTTTTGTGTATGGTATGAGGTAGGGATCAGGATTTATTTATTTTTCCATTTGGTTATCAAATTGCTTCCACGTCGTTATTGAAAAGATCATTCCTCTCCCAGTGAACTGAAGTGATATCTTTGTCATAGATGTTGTTATTGTCTGTCGTTGAGTTGATAGAGTAGAACTACCCCATGGAATTTCCTAGGCTGTAATCTTTATGGGGAGCCCTGGTGGCGCACTGGTTAAGAGCTTGGCTGCTAACCAAAAGGTCAGCAGTTGGAATCCACCAGCTGCTCCTTGGAAACCCTGTGGAGCAGTTCTACTCTGTCCTGTACGGTTGCTATGAGTAGGAATCGACTCAACAGCAGTGGGTTTGGTTTTTGGTTTAATCTTTATGGGAGCAGATCTCCAAGTCTTTTCCCCCTGCAGAGCCGTTGGTGGGTTTGAACTGCAGACCTTTCAGTTAGTAGCTGATCACTTAACTGTCGTGCCACTAGGGCTTGTTGTCATAAATAGGTGACCACATACATATGGATCCGTATCATTTATTTTTGTTATGAAATTTGTGATATACTACATAGACTGTAAGTTCCAGGAAACTGGACTGTGTGTAATTTGCTTACTACACTATAATTACTGCCTGCCACAGTGAAGTGACTGACACATGGTAGACATTCAATAAATATTTGCTGATTGAATGAAATAATTCACAAAGGAAATATCCATAGGGAAGTCTGAAAAAATATTGGTGAGGAAAGAGTTAAGCTGGTACCCACTTGTATAGTGTGCTTAGATATTTAGTAGAACTGGACATGTTTTTGTAGAATGTTTCCAACTTATAGATCTTACCTTCTGCCTTTTTTTTCCCCCTTCAGATTATAAGAATTTGTCCGTCAGATGGTTCAACCAACATTGATTGAATACCTGATGGGTGCTAGGTCTTTTGCCAAAGAAGTTCTGATTTAGTACTTAGAGCTAAGTTTCCTCCTTTTTTCTTTTGTCATTATACATATATTGTGTAGTAGAGACATTTTATGACAATCTGGTGTTCTGTCACATGTAATTATAATAATTATCCTTTTTTGACCTTTACGTTTAGTCCTTCAGGTTCTGTAAAATGTATCAGTGTAAATCCTAAATCTAACAAGAAGTTAATTTAAAACAAGGGATACTTTCAATCTCTTTTATTAAATTGTTTGTTTCATTTAGGTGTTAAATGATAATTTTTATCATATCTTTGGTTTTTATAGAAATTGTCACAGAAGGAAAAAGGAGAAAGTCTTCATCTTCTGATTTACGTGAGGTATGCATTATTTTTAACCTATTTATTATTTTTAGAATTATGTTTATTGAAAGTATTTTATTATTTGTTTTTATAATAAAATTTTAGAGAGAATACTGTAAAACTTTGACTAATTAGTGTTTTTGGGGAATGTGTATCCTAATTAACTGAGGGTTAACCAGGAAACCCTTTCTGGAACCAGCCTTGTTTAAATCATTGTAGTATGTACCAGTATACTTTCCAGGCCTCATTTTAGATTTTATATAAAACATAACTCAGCATTTCTCTTATGACCAAATATATTAGAGTGCCTCATGTTCCTTCATTAACAAAACTACAGATGTAGAAGAGTTGTATACGAGACATATGCTGAAAATTGCTATTTGAAATACATCCTTTCGCACCTCACATATAAGCGAAGAGTAGCAAAATAAGCAATGTGAAGTTTCTACCTATGTAGGAAGTGTTTTAAAAATACGTTCTTGTTTAGAAAGATAGTCTTATTTTCCTCCAGAATTTTGTGATTTAAACACAATAGTACCCTAATTTACGTTATAATAATTTATTAGTTACTTTTCTCTGAAGCATTCCAAGTTATGCACAGAAAACTTTAATTTGGTACCTTTTTATACTATAAAGTTGTAACAAAGAGCAAAGAGGGAGAAGAAGAAATCGTGAAAGAGGTCTGTGAGAGGGAATTAAAAGCTCCTTAAGAAGACCATATAGAGAACATGGCTTCTAAAATTCTGGATTTTAAAATTTAAAATTCTGGCACTTAAAATTCTAAATTTAGGTTTAGTGGGGTGAATGACTCATAACTCGACTCAGTGGGTTTGGTTTTTTGATTGGGGTGAATGAGGGAAGTAAAGAAAATCTTATATTGCTAGGCTAAATATCATCACACTCAGTTTTAAATACCTCTGTATTGGTTACACATTTTCTGTGTAATATCTCTAGTGAAGTGAAATGTTCTGCGTAGATCATTACTTCCTCCACACAATTAATCTGAAATTCCACTGCTAGAAATTAGTAATATTTAGTTAATGTATTTCTCTTTTTGATTTTTAGATGTACAGTATTTTCTTTAACTTTTTCTTTTCAAATAACTTTAGACTTATAGAAGAGTTACAGAAATAGTAGAATTCCTGTATTGAATTGTGTCCCCCAAAAATATCTGTCACCTTGGCTAGGCTGTGATTCCCGGTATCCTGTGATTGTCCACAATTTTGTTATCTGATGTGATTTTCCTATGTGTTGTAAATCCGGTCTTTATGATGTTAATGAGATAGGATTAGTAGCAGTTATGTTAATGAGGCAGGACTCAATCTATAAGATTAAGTTGTATATTAAACCAGTCTCTTTTGAGATATAAAAGAGGCTCTCTGAGAGACAGGGGGACCTCATACCACCAAGAAAGAAGCACTGGGAGCATAGCATGTCCTTGCACTGAGAAGCTCCTTGACCAGGGAAGATTGATAACAAGGACCTTCCTCCAGAGCTGACAGAGACAGAAAGCTTTCCCCTGGAGCTGGCGCCCTGAATTTGGCCTTCTAGCCTCCTAGACTGTGAGAGAATAAATTTCTCTTCGTTAAAGTCCTCCACTTGTGGTATTTCTGTTATAGCAGCACTAGATAACTAAGACAGAATTTCGTACCAAGAGAGTGGGGTCGTGCTCTAACAGATACCTAAAATGAGGAAGCGGTTTTGAAACTGTGAATGAATAGAGGACTCAGAAGGAACTGAGGAGAGCCGTTATACTGGAGATGGCACAGATGGTGAGAAGCAGCAGCAGAGAAATGGCGACAGCAGAACCAGGAGACCTGCAAGAAACAGTGCTGACAGAGACTGGAGAACCCCCGAGAGTGTAGCCCCGGACACCCTTTTAGCTCATTAATGAAGTTACTCCTGAGGTTCACCCTTTGGTCAAGGATTGGACAGGCCTATAGAACAAAACGAGTCTAAGTGGGCACACCAGCCTGGGGGCAAGGATGGGAAGTCAGGAGGGGACAGGAAAGCTGGTAATAGGGAACCCAGGGTCAAGAAGGGGAGGGTGTTTACATGTTGTGGGGTTGGCGCCAATGTCACAAAGCAATATGGGTTTTAATTGTTTAATGAGAAACTGGTTTGTTCTGTAAACCTTCATCTAGGGTACAGTGGAAAAAAAAAGAATGTTCACAGTTATACCAATAATTATGTAATATATTCACTGGTCACCTGAAATTAAAGTGTGATTAAAAAAGAAAAAAAAGGAGACTGGCAAGAGACAGCTCTGAAGCTAGCCCACAGTGAGAGAGCTGAGTGCCTTCTGGCTGAAGTTTACTGGAGGAGTGGTGTGCCTCCCAGCAGTGGAGCTAAAGAGCTTTGGAACACTTGCCCCAGCAGGGCAGACAGGAGCAGTGAAGCCCGCGGGGCCGACAGGCCAAGGAACCAGGAAGCAGAAGCTGAAAAGGAACACAGGAAGCAGAGCTAACTCAGTGGACTTGCCACTCGGTTGGACTAGGAGAATAAAAAAACAAACAAACAAAACCCATTGCTCTTGAGCTGATTCCGACTTGTGCCCTTATAGGACAGAGTAGAACTGCTCCATGGGGTTTCCAAGGAGCGGCTGGTGGATTTGAACTGCCAACTTTTGGATAGCAGCCGAGCTCTTAACCACTGTGCTACCAGGGGCCTGCCCAAAGCCAAGGGAGCAGAGTTGCCATTCCATTGGGGCTGGAAGGTACAACTGAAGCCCAGGGCCAACGGTCCTTCACTCAGTATCCGGAGAGTGTGGTCAACACCCAGAGTCTGGAGGACAGGGCCATTGTCTAAATGGTCTCAGAGAAGAGAGGATTATCTTCAAGCCTTGAGGGCTAATGTAATATGTTCTGCTGACTTGCTTGGTGCCTGTTATGCCTTCTTTCCCTCCCATTGCTCCTGTTCGTAATGGACATTTCTAGCTTGTGCCTCTTCCATCATTGTACTTTGGAAGCAGATAATTCGTATTCTAGATTTCACAGATGATGAGGAATTTTTGCATTTTGGACTTGGAGTTGGTTGAAGATTTTTTTGCTGTGATATAATGGGGTGAATTTTTGGGGGCCAAAGGATGGAATGTCATGGATTGAATTGTGTCCACCAAAAATATCTGTCAACTTGGGTAGGCCATGATCCCTACTATTTGTGATTGTGCACTGTTTTGTTATCTGGTGTGATTTTCCTATGTGTTGTAAATCCTACCTCTGTGATGTTAATGAGGTGGGTTAGAGACAGTTATGTTAATGAGGCAGGACTCAATCTACAAGATTAGGTTGTGTCTTAAGCCAATCCCTTTTGAAATATAAAAGAGAGAAGCAAGCAGAGACGGGGACCTTATACCACCAAGAAACCAGAGCTAGGAGAATAGCACATTCTTTGGACCCAGGATCCCTGCGCTGAGAAGCTCCTAGTCCAAGGGAAGACTGATGACAAGGACCTTCCTCCAGAGCCGACAGAGAGAGAAAACGTTTCCTTGGAGCTGACGCCCTGAATTTGGACTTCTAGCCTACTAGACTATGAGACAATAAACTTTTGTTTGTTGAAGCCCTCCACTTGTGGTACTTCTGTTATAGCAGCACTAGATAACTAAGACACTCTTCATCCAGCTTCCCCTAATGTTAATATCTTCCATAACTGTAGTATGAACATCAAAAAAAAAAAAAAAAACCATTGCTGTCGAGTTGATTCTGACTCGGAGTGACCCTGTAGGACAGAGTAGAACTGCCTCACAGGGTTTCCAAAGCTGTAAATCTTTTCAGAAGCAGACTGCCACATCTTTCTCTCGTGGAGCGGCTGGTTGAACCACCAACCTTTTGGTTAGCAGCTGGGTGCTTTTATTGTTGCTCCATTAGGGCTTCTACTATGATAATCAAAACTAAGCAATTAACGTTGGTGCAATATTTTAAACTAAACTACAGATTTTATTTGGATTTCCTCAGTTTCTCTACTAATGTCCTTTTCCTGTTCTGGGTTCCAATCCGGAGTCCCACGTTTGCATTTAGATGTCACGTCTCCTTAATTTCCTCCGATCTATGACAGTTTTCCAGTCTTTTATCTTTCGTGACCATGACACTTTTGAAGAGTATGTTGGTCATTATTTTGTAGAATATCCCCCAGTTTGGGTTTGTTTCGTTGTTTCTTATGGTTAGATTAAGGTTATAGCTTTCTGGGAAGGGTATCACAAAAGTTATATGCCCTTCTCAGTTCACCAAGGAGTACATGATGATGATATGTCTTATTACTGGTAGTATCAACCTTGATCACTTGGTTAAGGTGGTATCTGCCTGGTTTTTCCACGGTAAAATGACTATTTTTCCCTTTGCAATTAATAGCTATCTTGGGGGAAATACTTAGAATATATAGAACTATACTGTTTCTTAAACTGTTGCCCACTACTTTAGCTTCTATCAGTGGATCTTGTCTGCAACAATGAATATATATGGTATTCTAACGGTGATTTTATATTTTCCTCATTTCTTCTGCATTTACTAATTGAAATTCTTCTTCTGTGAGGGAGAGCTGCCTCTCTTCCCTTATAACACATTGCCATCGAGTCACTTCTGACTCATAGCGACCCTATAGGACAGACTAGAACTGCCCCACAGGGTTTCCATGGAGCGGCTGGTGGATTTGATCTGCTAACCTTTGGTTTGCAGCCAAACGCTTAACCACTGCATCACCAGAGATGCGTATATACATAATCAGTATAGACTCATGGATGTTTATTTTATTCTACGGGTTATAATCCATTATTATTGTTATTGATTTTGTTGATCAAAGTGTTCTAGCTTGGGCACTGCTTGGGTCTTTCAGGTTGACTCCTGTGCTGTTTTGACATACCCCTATCCTTTTTTTTAGCACTTGCTTGCTTTCTGACCATAAGATGTTCCAGACTCATCTTGTATTTTCCCTGTCCCAGTCTTGGAATTAACGAATTTTCCAAGGAGCCTTGGTTCTTTTTATTGAAGAATGGTGTTTGGAAACTCAGGTCTTAATGCTAGGTGTGTTCATTGTTACTAGGGTGTCATTGTTTCCTAGGCTCTCTCAATAGACAGAACTAGAAACTATTACCCGTTGCTGTTGAGTCGATTCCAACTCATAGCAACCCTATAGGACAGAGTAGAACTGCCCCATGGGGTTTCCAAGGTAGATTCGAACTGTTGACCTTCTGATTAGTAGCTGAACTCTTAACTACTGTGCCACCAGGGCTCCAGAAAATATAAGTATGTAAATTAACCCATATATGCACACACATATCTTTATTTCTCTATCTGTATATCTATTAAAAAAAAAACCAACATGAGTTCAATACTGATACTTCTAATACTAATCAAACACCACAGGGTTTCTTCTAGCCTTCTCCCTTTTCTTATTTGTAACTTTTTTTCTGTTATTATTTACAGTATATTTACTTATTTCTTCAACCATAATATATACATGAAGTTGTACTACTCATTTAAAAAATGTAGGTATTTCTTAGAAAATTAGCACACTACATTCTTCTTAGTAGTTTATATTATTGCTTTTTTCCTCAGGACAGCTAAGTGGAAATAAGTTACTGGAAGGATGAGAGCTTTGATGGATATGGGGATAAGAAACATAGTTCTTGAGCTTAATGTATTTTAAAAAATCTTTCTACAGCAGTGTTAGGTTTGTTGTAGAAAAGTTATAAAATTCAGTTGAATAGAAAGAAGACCACCTAGAGACAACCAAAATTAATACTTTAGTATATTTCTTTCCAGTTTCTGTCTTGTCTGTTTTATCTACCTATCATAAATAAATGAACATTAAAAAATAGAAAAGCCACAAAAATACTGTTTTATAATCTGCTTTTTCTACTTAGCTATATATTCTGAACATCATTTTCTAAAATTAATTTTATTTAAAGCATTGCTCAGCAAATATTGGGTACTTAACATGTATTTGACACTGTGTCAGGTACTAGGTACCAGGGAAACGTCAGTAAACTTTTTTTTTTTTTTTGGTCAATAAACATTTTTAATGGCTGTTTTATTTCCATTATATGGATGTATCACATTTAATAACTAATATCCTATTATTATACTTTTGATTGGTTTTCAATTTGTTCATTACAAACAGTGCTGCAGTCATCATTCTTTTTTTTTTTTTATTTGTTATGAACCCTAGTTGCTCTCCCTGTGCTGTGACAGCACACTTCTCCTTTCCATGCCGGATTTCCTGTGCCCATGCAGCCAGCTCCTGACACTCTCTGCCTTCTCGTCTCATCTCTGGACAGGAGATACCCATTTAGTGTCATGTATCTACTTGAGCTAAGAAGCACACTCTTCACAAATATCATTTTATGTCCCGTAGTCCAGTCTAATGTTTGTCTGAAGAGTTGGCCTCAGGAATGGTTTTTGTTTTGGGCTAACAGAGAGCCCGGGGGCCATGTCTTCTGGAGTTCCTCTAATCTCAGTCAGACCATTAAGTCTGGTGTTCTTACTAGAATTTGAGTTATGCACCCCACTATTCTCCTGCGCCGTAAGGGACTCTTTGTTGTGTTCCCTGTCAGGGCGGTCATTGGTGGTAGTGGGGCACCATAGTTCTTCTGGTCTCAGGCTGATGGAGTCTCTGGGTTATGTAGCCCTTTCTGTCTCTTGGGCTAATATTTTCCTTGTGTCTTTGGTGTTCTTCATTCTCCTTTCTTCCAGGTGGGTTGGGACTGATTGATGCATCTTAGATGGCTGCTTGCTAGCTTTTCAGACCCCAGACTCCTCTCACCAAAGTGGGATGCAGAACATTTTCTTAATAAATTTTGTTACGCCAGTTGACCTAGATATCCCCTGAGACCATTGTTCCCAGACCCGAGCCCCTACTACTCTGTCCCTTGAACTCTTTGGTTATATTGAGGATACTTCTTAGCTTTTGGTTTGATCCAGTTGTGCTCACTTCCCCTGTAGTGTGTGTTGTCCTTCCCTTCACCTAAGATAATTCTTGTCTACTATCTCGTTAGTGATTACCGCTCTCCCTCCCTCCCCACCTTCGTAACCAAAGAATGTTGTCTTCCGTGTTTAAACCTTTTCTTGAGTTCTTATAATAGTGGTTTTATACAATATCTGTCCTTTTGCAACTGACTAAATTCACTCATCACAGTGCCTTCCAGATTCCTCCATGTTATAAGATGTTTCATGGCTTCATCCTTGTTCTTTATTGTTGCATGGTGGTATTCCATTGTGTGGATATACCATAATTTATCTATTCGTCCGTTGATGGGCACCTAGGTAGTTTCCATCTTTTTGTTTTTGTGAACTGTGCTGCAGTGAACATGGGTGTGCATATATCTATTCGTGTGATGGCTGTTATTTCTCTAGGATATATTCCAAGGAATGGAATTGCTGGATCATATGGTACTTCTATTTCTAACTTTTTAAGGAAGTGCCAAATTGATTTCCAAAGTGGTCATACCATTTTACATTCCCACCGACAGTGTATAAGTGTTCCAGTCTCTGCACAACCTGTATAACATTTATTATTTTGTGTTTTTTGGATTAATGCTAGCCTTGTTGGGGTGAGATGGTATCTCATTGTAGTTTTGATTTGCATTTCTCTAATGGCTGATGATCATGAACATTTCCTCATATGTCTGTTAGCCTCCTGAATGTCCCCTTGGTGAAGTGCCTGTTTATATCCTTTGCCCATTTTTAAGTTTGGTTACTTGTCTTTTTGTTGCTGAGGTTTTACAGTATCTTGTAGATTCTAGAGATTAGATGCTGATCGGATTTGTTGTAGCCAAAAATTTTTTCCCGGTCTGTAGGTTGTCTTTTTACTCTTTTGATGAAATCTTTTGACCATAAGTGTTTGAGTTTTAGGAGCTTCCAGTTACCTAGTTTCTCTTCTAGTGTTCGTGCATTGTTACTTATGGTTTATATTCTGTTTATGCCATGTATTAGGGCTCCTAGCATTGTCCCTAGTTTTTCATCCATGATCTTTATCGTTTTAGATTTTACATTTAGATCTTTGATCCAGTTTGAATTAGTTTTTGTGCATCATGTGAGGTATGGGTCTTGTTTCACTGTTTTGCAGATGGATATCTAGTTATGCCAGCACCATTTGTTAAAGAGACTATCTTTTCCCCATTTAACGGACTTTGAGCCTTTGTCAAATATCAGCTTCTCATAGGTGGATGAATTTACGTCTGGATTCTCAATTCTGTTCCATTGGTCTGTGTATCTGTTGTTGTTCCAGTACCAGGCTGTTTTGACTACTGTAGTGGTATAATAGGTTCTAAAATAAGGTAGTGTGAGGCCTCCCACTTTGTTTGTCTTCTTGACTAATGCTTTACTTATCTGTGGCCTTTCCCTTTCCATATGAAGTTGGTGATTTGTTTCTCCATCTTGTTAAAAAATGTCATTGGAATTTGTATTGGGATTTCATTGTATCTGTAGGTTGCTTTGTGTAGAATTGACATTTTCACAATGTGAGTCTTCCTGTCTATGAGCAAGGTATGTTTTTCCACTTATGCAGGTCTCTTTTGGTTTCTTGCAGTACTGTCTTGTAGTTTTCATTGTATAGATCTCTTTATGTCTCTGGTTAGATTTATTTCTAAGTATTTTATCTTCCTGGGGGCTACTGTAAATGGTATTGATTTGGTGATTTCCTCTTCGAAGTTCTCTTTGTTGGTGTAGAGGAATCGAACTGATTTTTATATGTTTATCTTGTATTCAGATACTTTGCTGAAATCTTGTATTAGTTTCAGTAGTTTTCTTGTGGCTTCTTTGGGGTTTTCTGTGTATAGGATCGTATCATCTGCAAATAGGGATGCTTTTACTTTTTCGTTACCGATTTGGATGCCCTTTATTTCTTTTTCTTGCCCTAGTGCTCTGGCTAGGACCTCCAGCACAATGTTGAATAAGAGTAGTGATAAAGGGTATCCTTGTCCGGTTCCTGTTCTCAAGGGGAATGCTTTCAGACTTTCTCCATTTAGGATGATGTTGGCTGTTGGCTTTGTATAAATGCCCTTTATTATGTTGAGGAATTTCCCTTTTATTCCTATTTTGCTGAAAGTTTTTATCGTGAATGGGTGTTGGAATTTGTCAAATGTCTTTTCGGCATCAATTGATAAGATCATGTGGTTCTTATCTTTTGTTTTATTTATGTGCTGGATTACACTGATTGTTTTTCTAATTTTAAAGCATTCATGAATAACCTGGTATGAATCCCACTTGGTCATGGTGAATTGTTTTTTGATATGTTGTTGAATTCTATTAGCTAGAATTTTGTTGAGGATATTTGCGTCTATGTTCATGAGGGATATTGGTCTGTAATTTTCTTTTTCTGTAGTGTCTGTACCTGGTTTTGGTATCAGGGTTATGCTGGTCTTGTAGAATGAGTTTGGGAGTATTCCATCCTTCTCTATGCTCTGAAATACCTTTAGTAGTACTAGTGTTAACTCGTCTCTGTAAGTTTGGTAAAATTCTCCAGTAAAGCCGTCTGAGCCAGGGCTTTTTTCCTTGGGAGGTTTTTAATTACCTTTTCAATCTCTTCTTTTGTTATAGGTTTATTTAGTTTTTGTACTAAATAAAGCAGTGTGTTGAAGTCTTCTGCTATTATTGTGGAGCTATCTATTTTTCTTTTCAATGTCGTTAGAGTTTGTTTTATAGATTTTGGAGCGCTGTTGTTGGGTGTGTAAATATTTATTATGGTTATGTCCTCCTCCTGGTGTATTAACCCTTTAATTATTATATAGTGTCCGTCATCTTTTCTGGTGGATTTTGCTTTAAAGTCTGTTTTGTCAGAGATTAATATTGCCACTCCTGATCTTTTTTGATTGTTTGCTTGATGTATATTTTTTCATCCTTTGAGTTTTAGTTTGTGTCTTTGAGTCTAAGGTGTGTCTCTTGTAGGCAGCATATAGACTGGTCATGTCATTTGTTATCCATTCTGCCACTCTCTGTCTCTTTATTGCTGCATTTAGTCCATTTACGTTCAGCATAATTATTGATAGATGTGAGTCGAGCTGTCATTTTGATGTATTTTTTTTGTGTTGTTGACAGTTTCTTTGTTCCACTTAATTTTCTGTGCTAAGTTGTTTTTCTTTTCATCTTTTTTATTGTTGTTGATTTTGTATTTGCTGAGTCTATGTTTTTCTTCTTTTTTATTTTGATATGTAGGATTATTAGTTTCCTTTGTGGTTAACTTAATATTTACCCCTATTTTTCTAAGTTTAAATGAGGCTTTTATTTCTTTATATCGCCTTGACATTCTCTCCATATGAGAGACCTATGGCTACATTTTTTAGTCCCTCTTTTTTGTTTTAATGTTGTCATCTTTTACATATTGAACTCTCCTTTTCCCTATTTTCAATGTTTTAGCTTTGATTTATTTTTGTGACTTCCCTATCTGGGTTGATACCTGGTTGCTCTGTCCTGTGTTCTAGTCTTGGGTTGTTATCTGATGTTACTGATTTTCTAACAGGAGGACTCCCTTTAGTATTTCTTGTAATTTTGGTTTGGTTTTTACAAATTCCCTGTTTATCTGGAAATGATCTAATTTCCCCATCATATCTGAGAGATAGTTTTGCTGGGTATGTTATTCTTGCCTGGCAATTTTTTTTTTTTCAAGGCTTTATATATGTCATCCCATTGCTTTCTTCCCTGCATGGTTTTTGCCGAGTAGTCCAAGCTTAGTTTTATTGACTCTGTTTTGTAGATGAGTTTTTGTTTATCCCTAGGCGCTTTTGAAATTCTCTCTGTATCTTTTGTTTTGGCAAGTTTGATTATGATGTGTCTTTATGACTTTCTTTTGGGATCTACCGTATGTGGGGTTCGATTAGTATCTTGGATAGATATCTTGTCATCTTTCACGATATTAGGGAAGTTTTCTGCCAGCAAATCTTCAACAGTTCTCTCTGTATTTTCTGTTATCCCCCCTTGTTCTAGTACTCCAATCGCTCTTAGGTTATTCCTCTTGATAAAGTCCCACATAATTCTTAGTAGCTTTTCTTCATTTTTTAAAATTCTTTTATCTGATTTTTCCTTAAATAAGTTGATGTCAAATGCTTTATCTTCAATCTCACTAATTTTCACTTCCATTACCTCAGTTCTGCTCCTATGACTTTCTATTGAGTTGTCTAATTCTGAAATTTTGTTATTAATCTGCTGGATTTCTGTTTGCTGTGTCTCTGTGGATTCTTGCAGCCTGTTATATTTGTCATTATGCTCTTTTCTAATCTTCTTAAGTTCCTCTGTTGCTTTGTCTCTGTGTTCCTTGGCATGGTCTGCGTTTGCCTGATCTCCTTCCTGATCTCTTGAAGAGTTCTGTATATTAATCTTTTGTACCCTGTCTCCAGTAATTCCAAGAAGTTCTCTTCCTCCAGGAAATTTCTTGATTCTTTGTGTTTGGAGCTTGTTGAAGCTATCATCCTCTGCCTCTTTTTGTGATTTGATGTTGACTGTTGTCTCTGAGTCATCAATAAGTTATTATTTTATGTTTGCTTACTGTGTCGTATTCTCTTGTCTTGATATGCCCAAATAGGCTGCTTATGTGAGCTAGTTTGATTATTGGTTCCTTTGAAGCTCTGATGTCCTGTCATCAGGTAGTTAGATCTGTTACTAGGTATGTGAATCCGGGAATCTGTTTACTTTTCTTTTATGGATTCAGCTCAGTTAGTTGGTCACCAAGTGTGTGGTGCAGACTCTCATCTGCAGTCCTAGAAAGGCAGGGGTGATTGGTGTAGGCACAGTTATCTGGCTGCAGTAGGGGGGATCACGCCCTGAGGAATGCATGGTTCTGACGGCCGCCTCTGAGTGTCTTGGAGGAAAGCATGTTCCTGTTCCCTAGAGTACATGAGTGGGTGGGTTTTCCATCCAGACTGTGGGCAGTCAACTATGCTATTGACTGTAAGGACTGGAAGGCACCACTTATTCTTGGACCCCTGTCGTGGATGGCTAGATGGCGTGGGTAGAGCCACCAGGCCTCAGGCCCCTGATGTGGGTAGATGAGGACCCTGCTTAATGGGCAGAGCAGTGTCAAATGTCACGAACCTTCCACTTCACCATATAGCCGATACAGTTGAAGTTAGGTTTCAGGTAGATACCCTGTTGTATTGTGCTAATGAGAGCCTATGCTGTTGAAATGGGCCCAGACAGGTGTATGCAGAGGGGAAGACGTTCAAAGTCCGTGAACCCCTTATGCCTGTGCCTAGGCAAAGGAGCTGTGCCTACTCTGAGTTCCTGGCCTTGGGGAACTGGCAGATTATTTTTTCCTGTTTGTTAATTTGTTCCATCTCAAAGGCCGTGAGAATGGCTCAGGGTGCATGACAGGTCCTACTTTTGGCTCTGGGGACTCCACAGTTGCTGATGTTGACCTGGGACCCAGTGCAGAGCAGGGAGAGGGCAGGTAAAAGGGAGAGAGGTTTTTCCCAAAGAGGGTATTTTTTGATCCACACGATAGGTCACATGCATGTACTTATCTTTTGCCAATTGAACGCTGCTTTTCTCTGGTTTTGGAGGCCCGAGTAGACTCTCTGCCACTCGGTCTCTCCCGATGTGGAAAACACGTCCTGAGTGTCACTGCTTGCCTCACTGTGTGCACCAGCTTCAGGGTACCAGTTCCCATTGGGTCAGGTCTGGCAACTCCTCACTGTTTCCGAACCATCTCTCCCTCCCCCTGCCACTCAGTCCGATTCCTCAAATTTGCCTTTGATGTTCAGGGCTCCTAGATTGTCATATATAATCAATTCACTTGTTTTTTCTGGTTTTTGGTGTAAGAGGGACCACAGGAAGCATCTGACTGCTCTGCCATCTTGGCCCTGCCCTTTCCTGCAGTCATCATTCTTGTAGCTAAGTCTTTGGAACACCATTACCTACTAAATTATTGCCGATCTTTTGGCAGAATCTGGATAGTAGATTAATTCTAGGTTGAAGTCTCTGAATAGATGTGGAGTAGAGGTGTAAATACTTTGGATGCTGCTAAGAAGAAGATATCTAGTCTTTGGAGTTGTGCATGGGGAGGTTGATAAGGTATTTTAAAAACTGAAAAAAAAAACTTTTATTCTCTGTTGCTAAGTCATAGCCATATGTATTGGCTGTCCCCAAATTTGTCTTAATAATAACTTTATATCTACTTAGTATCTGAACAATTAAGTGACTAAGTTTGAGAATTCTGTATTAAGAAACTGGCAGAAATCATTTTAGCATGAACAGTTTAAAGAACATATGTTAGCAATGTATAACATCAGTAGAATCCAGCATCTTTTTTTCTGGATTATCTGCTTTTGATAGCATTCTCTTTTGGGGGGAACATATAGTGAATTAGGTATAAAATGAACCTTGAACAGCTGAGTGAATTGATCTGCTGAAGAGCTTGTTTAGTATTACCCATTTGAACTTTGGTAAATGTGTGACAAAATAAATAGTTTTGGTTTTGTTATTGAGCTCTCTTTTTGGGAAGTTGTTAGAGTTGTATGAATGTATTTAAGTAGAAGTTAAAGAGAAGGGGCTTAGAACTTGTTTCATCTTAAAAAATTAAATTTCAATTTGGAAGTACTAAGACACTTTTTAAAAAAATATAGTAGTTAACATCAGTTTTTAAAAATTATGGTTTAGGTGAAAGTTTTACATAGCAAATTAGTTTCTCATCAAACAGTTAATACACAGATTGTTTTGTGACATTGGTTGCCAACCCTGTGATGTGTCAACACTCTCCCCTTCTCCACCCCAGTTTCCCTGTTTCTGTTTGTCCCGTTTTCCTGTCTGTTCCTGCCTTCTCATCCTTGCTTTTGGGCTGGTGTGCCCCTTAGTCTTGCATACGTGATTGAACTATGAAGCACATCCATCATGTGTGTTTTTTTTGGCTCTATAGACCTGTTTAATCTTTGGCTGATGAGTGAACCTCAGTAGTGACTTCAGTACTGAGTTAAAAGGGTGTCTGGGGGCCATACTTTCAGGGTTTCTACAGTCTCTGTCAGACCAGCAAGCCTGGTCTTTTTTTCTGTGTGTGAATTTGGATTTTGTTCTACATTTTTCTTCCGCTCTGTCCAGGACTCTCTATTGTGATCCCTGCCAGAGCAGTTAATGGTGGTAACTGCACACCATCTAGTTGTCTGGACTCAGTCTGGTGGAGATTGTGGTAGTTGTGGTCCATCAGTCCTTTGGACTAGTCTTTCCCTTGGGTCTTTGGTCTTCTTCATTTTGCTTTGCTCCAGCCAGGATAGGATCAGTAGATGTATTTTAGATGACAGCTTGCAGGCTTTTAAGACCACAGTCGGATGTAGAACATTTTCTTCATAGACTACGTCATGCCAATTGAGCTAGATGTCTTCTGAGACTGTGGTCCCCAGCCCTCAGCCCAGTAGCTCGGTCTCTCAGGGCATTTGGATGTGTACACCATTCTCTCTCTCTCTCTCTCTTTTTTTTTTTTTTTAACAAAAAATTTATTTTCTCACATTAGGAGGCTAGAAATTCAAATTCAGAGTCCCAGCTCTAGGAGAAGGCTTTCTGTCTCTGTCGATTCTGGATGGAGTTCCTTGCGTCTTCTACTTCAACTTCCTGGTTCCTTGGAGATCTCCCTGTGTCTTAGCATCTATCTTACCCCATCTCTGCTTCTTAGTTTGCATGTTTAATCTTTTATATCTCAAAAGAGATTGATTCAAGGTAACACCCTACACTAATCCTGCTTCATTAACATAAAGACAACCCAGTCCTAAATGGGATTATAAACACACAGGCACAGAGGTTAGGATTTACAACGCATAATTTTGGGGCACATAATTCAGTAGATAACATTCCACCCTTTGGCTTCCCAAAATACATTTCATTGCCATGTGCAAAACACATTCACCCCATTACATCATCCCAAAAGTCTTAAATCAACTACAAATCTAAAATCTCATTTTCTGAATTATCTATCAAATGTGGATTACTCTTTAGGCGTATCCTATCCTGGGGAAAAATTCCTTTTCGTCTGTGAACCTGTGAAGTCTAGGATACAAATTACCTGTTTCCAAAGAACAATAGTGGATCAGGCACAAAGTGGACATTTCTATTACAAATGAGAGAAATTGGAGGGAAGAAAGGGATAACAGGCACCAAGCAAGTCCAAAACCCAGCAGAACAGTTTACATTAGCTCTCAAGTTCTTCTCTGAGACTATCTGGGAAATAGCCCCACCCTCCAGACTTGGGGTGTTAGCTATGCCCTCTGGGTTCTGAGTGGAGGCCCCTCAGCCCTGAGCTTCAGCTCTGCCTTCCAGGCCCACTGGGATGGCAGCTCTGCTCCTTTGGCTTTGGTTGACCCCATTCTCCTAGTCCATCTGAGTGGTGACCTCAGCCCCTTGGCCCAGGCAGTCCCCATTCTTCTGCTCCTTGGGCATGGCAGCCCTACCCCCTCTGCTTTGGGTGGCAGCTCCATCCCCCTGGCACACCTTAATGGCAGCGTCACACTCCAGAACCAAGTTGGTGAAGATCTGACTCTTTGAAACCTAGGAGGCTGTGCAAGGTCCCACCCTTTGAGATCCTGGAGACCATGGCCCCACACTTTGAAACTGAGAAGGCCCTGCTTCCTGTTCTCCTTCCAACAGTTCTGCTGATCTCCTAGCTGCTCAAGGGATGGTTCTTTTCTTTTCTTGGAGGACAACAGATGTAGCTCCTTTGACCTGTTTCCTGCCTGTAGAATTCCAAGAGGCAGAACAGCGTTGTCTCCTTTTGTTCTTTCTCTTTTCCCTTCAGTCTAAGTTGATGGGTTTTCTGCTGTGGTAGTTGGTTAGATCCATCAGTCACGGGCTTAATCTCTTTAACAAAAGATTGTGTAGCCACGTCCTTGGTGAAAATTCTAAGACACCTGTCCTTAGTTTGTACAACAGAATTACCCAAATCTTTAAGTTTTGTTTTCATTTTGCACAGTTCATTTTTAAGTCCATCTCTTTCCTCTTGCATTTTACTATAAGTGGCAAGGAGAAACTCCACGGCCCTTTAAGATCTTGCTTAGAAATCTCCTCAGTCAGATATCCAAGTTCATCACTTACAAGTTCTGCCTTCCACAAAACATTTGAACATGATTCAGACAATGCCTTTGCCATTGCATAAAAAGTAACACCCTTCCTGTATTGTCCAATCAATTGTTCATCATTTTCTTTTAAAGCCTCACCAGAAAGCACATTTAATATCCACATTTCCGGCAACCTTCTATTGCTGGTACCATATGTATTCTCTAAGACGATAGAGACTTTTTCTATACTCTGTAGCTCTCCTCAGTTTCTTCAGAGCCCATATGACATTATTCTTGTCTACTCTGATTCTTTTTTCTTTTTCTTTTTCTTTTTTTTTTTGTGTTTTAGGTGAAAGTTTACAGCTCAAGTTAATTTCTCTTACAAAAATTTATGCACATATTGTTATGTGACCCTAGTTCCAATCCCTATAATGTCACAGAACACTTCCCCTTTCCATCCCTATCTCCATTCAACTAGCTCTTCTCCCTTTCTGGCTTCTCATCCTGCCTCCAGGCAGGAGCTGGCCGTTTAGTCTCGTGTATCTACTTAAACTAAGAAGCACAGTGTTCACGAGTATTATAGTCTAGTCTAATCTTTGTCTGAAGAGTTGGCTTTGGGAATGTTTTTAGTTCTGGGTTAACATAGTCTGAGGGCAAGTCTTCTGGGGTTTCTCCAGTCTCAGTTAGACCATTAAGTCTCATCTTTTTACATGAATTTGAGTTCTGCACCCCACTTTTCTCCTGCTCAGTGAGGGAGGGACTCTCTGTTGTGTTCCCTGTCAGAGCGGTCATTGGTGGTAGCTGGGCGCCACCTAGTTCTTCTGGTCTCAGGATGAAGGAGTCTCTGGTTTATGTGGCCTTTTTGTCTCTTGGGCTAATATTTTCCTTGTGCCTTTGGTGTTCTTCATTCTCCTTTGCTCAGGTGGGTTGGGACCGATTGATGCATTAGATGGCCACTCGCAAGCTTTTAAGACCCCAGACACCACTCACCAAAGTGGGATGCAGAACGTTTTCTTAATAAACTTTGTTATGCCAGTTGACCTAGACATCCCCTGAAACCATTGTCCTCAGACCCCCGCCCCTGCTACTCTGTCCCTCAAAGTGTTTGGTTATGTTCAGGGAACTTCTTAGCGTTTGGTTTAGTCCAGTTGTGCCGACTTCCCCTGTAGTGTGTGTTGTCCTTCCTTTTGCCTAAGATAATTCTTATCTACTATCTAGTTAGTGAATCTCCTCTTCCTCCCTCCCCACCCTTGTAACCATCAAAGAATGTTTCTTTTGTGTTTAAACCCTTTATTGAGTTCTTGTAATAGTGGTCTCATACAGTACTTGTCCTTTTGTGACTGACTAATTTCAGCATAGTGCCTTCCAGGTTCATTCATGTTGTGAAATGTTTCGCGGATTCATCATTGTTCTTTATCATTGCGTAGTATTCCGTTGTGTGTATGTGCCATATCGTGGATTCATCATTGTTCTTTATTGTTGCGTAGTATTCCATTGTGTGTCTGTGCCATAATTTATCTATTTGTCTGTTGCTGGGCACCTAGGTTATTTCCATCTTTTTGCTATTGTGAACAGTGCTGCAGTGAACATGGGTTTGTGTATATCAATTCATGTGACAGCTGTTATTTCTCTGGATATATTTCAAGGAGTGGGATTGCTGGATTATATGGTACTTCTATTTCTATCTTTTTAAGGAAGCGCCAAATCAATTTCCAAAGTGGTGGTACCGTTTTACATTCCCACCAACAGTGGATAAGTATTCCAGTCTCTCCACAGCCTCTCCAACATTTATTATTTTGTGTGTTTTGGATTAGTGCCGGCCTTCTTGGGGTGAGATGGTATCTCATTGTAATTTTGATCTGCATTTCTCTAATGGCTAATGATCGTGAGCATTTCGTCATGTACCTGTCAGCCACCTGAACATCTTCCTTGGCGAAGGTCTGTTCATATCCTTTGCCCATTTTTTAATTGGGTTATTTGTCTTTTTGTTGTTGAGGTTTTGCAGTTATCTTGTAGATTTTACAGATTAGACCCTTATTGGATATGTCATAGCTGAAAAGTTTTTCCCAGTCTGTAGGTTGTCTTTTGACTCTTTTGGTGAAGTTTTTTGATGAGCATAAGTGTTTGATTTTTAGGAGCTGCCAGTTATCTAGTTTCTTTTCTAGTCTTTGTGCTCTATTCTGATTCTTGTAATGCAGTTATAATCAGGGCTTTGAACTGGTTCATTCTGGTATGAACCCCTGCTGAGATATATGCATTTCTAACAAGTTCCCAGTGAATTTCAGTGATTCCACCCCAGATATTCTGAATCAGAGTCTACATTTTAAGATTAAATCATTGGCATCCCCTAGGAGATCTTGTTAGAAAAGCAAATTTCTCAGTAGGGGTTCGAACCGGAATATACGGGTTTAAAACGCTGATTATAATACACCCACTCCTCACTTATCGACCTGATTGTAATACATCGGCTCCTCACTTATCTGCATGGTTAGGTTCCAAAGACCAGGTCGTTATGCGAAAATCAGCGTTATGCGTAAGTGGAGAATGACCACATCAGATTACAAAATGGAAGATGACTACATCATTACATCATTACAGAACTGCCAGTTTACATCTTTACGTAACTGTCAAACCACTGAGAATCATGGCCCAGGCAGATTGATACATAACCTTAACCATCACAGCTAGAGTTATTCTCGCCTTGCACCTCGGCATTTGTTTTTGCCAGACGTATGTTGTTAATGCACAAAATAGTCGGATAGTATATTTTTTACAATTGTAAATGCAAAATGTCAGATAACAAGATAGTTGATAAGTGAGGAGTAGGTTTGTAAGCTTTGCAGCATCATTAATAGCTTTGAATCTTTGTTAAATGTACACAGTTGAGACCAGGATTAAAATTTGTCTGAGAACATAGAGAATGTTGCAGAAGGTTTACATTTTTTTTGATCAACTAATAATTAAGAAGAAAGTAAGTGTAAAAAAATTGACAGTAGAATAGTTGTACCTGAAATCTACTTGTCTCTCATACATGATTTTAGAAAGATTTAGACCTGCAATTTATTGAAAAGAAAGCTGTAGGAGAGATTTTTCTTGAGCTTTACATGTTTGTTTTTTTCCTAGCCTTTAACAATTGAATGGTGTTTCTATTAAAAAGTAAAACATTTAGAAACTAGAAGAAAACACAAAAACTAAAGTAAAAATTGCTTGTCATCCCACTATTTAGAGATAATCACTGTTAATTTTGGTATATATCCTTTCATATTTTTTTCATATACATGGATTTTTTCTGTCTTATAAAAGAGGGATCGTTCTGTAAATATGCTTTTCTTTTGCACTTATTGCATTGGAAACAAAATATTCTTCTGGAATATATTTAATAACAACTGTATGGTATTGTTTAACTTTACCAGAATTTTAGTTTTTTTATTATAATTGTTTCTGGTTTTTCTGTATTGTAAGTACTAGCTAGTCTATATCCGTATTCATAAATATTTATATATTCTTTGATTTTTTTTCTTTAGGATATAAATTCCTAAAAGTAGATCGCAGAAAGAGAGTATATGATCATTTTTTAAGGCTTTTGATGATGGCTTATAATTTTTATAAATATGCAGATTGCACGTGTATCTGTACTTTGGGGAAAGTAGAAAGCTGTCCTTTTTGAAAGTGGGATAGATAATATTTTGTGACAATCCTAATGGAAGTATATATGAATAAATAGGAGTCTTAGTTATCTAGTGCTGCTGTAACAGAAATACCACAAGTGGAGGGCTTTAACAAAGAGAAATTTATTCTCTCACAGTCTAGTAGACTACAAGTCCAAATTCAGAACATCAGCTCCAGGGGAAGGCTTTCTCTCTCTGTCAGATCTGGAGGAAGGTCCTTGTGATGTTATCAGTCTTCCCTTGGTCTGGGAGCTTCTCTGCGCAGGAACCTCAGGTCCAGAGGACATGCTCTACTCCCAGCATTGCTTTCTTGGTGGTATGAGGTCTCCATTTCTCTCTGCTTGCTTCTCTCTTTTGTATCTCAAAAGAGATTGGCTTAAGACACTATCTAATCTTGTAGACCTCATCAATATAACTGCCACTAATCCATCTTATTACATCATGTGATAGAATATACAACACATAGGGAAATCACATCAGATTACAAAATGGTAGACAATCATAAAATGCTGGGAATCATAACCTAGTCAAGTTGACAGATATTTTTGGGGGACACAATTCAATCCACGACAATAGGCTGAGTAATTCAATGACATCTGTCTAAGCTGCTGAAAGGTATAATGATAAAAACTAATTACTGTGAAAAAAGAATATAAAATCTCCCACAGAGGACATCCATAGTCTTATAAAGTTAAAATACTCAACACCTGTACTCAACTCTTATTCTTGGGAAATCTTAATTTTGAACTTGATCTCCTTTTAAGTTATTACCAGGGCTGTGTAACAAATTACCCCAAAACTTAGTGGTTTAACTTATTTTGCTCATGGATCTGCAGGCTGGGCAGGGTTCGATTGGTGATAGCTTTTCTTAGTTCCACTTGAAGTCAGCTGTGTTGGTTTGGAGGCTTGGGGATGGACTCATTTAAGGCTTACTCACTCATATGTTTTGATACCTGTGCTGGGAAGACTCAAACATCTGGGGGCTTCTCAGGCATCTTTATCTCTGTTTAGCTTCTCTGTATGATTTCTCAAGCATAGCAGCATCAGGTTATCTGAGTTTCTTTTATATTGGCTTAGGGCTCCCAAGGTCTGTGTTCAGAGAGAGAGAGAGAAATTGAGAGTGAGAGTGAAAGTAAGGAGAGGGTTGGGGGGAGGGAGGGAAAGAGAGAGAGAGAGAGAGAGAGAGAGAGAGAGTTAAGAATATGAGGCATCAAAATTTGAACAGCCTTCTTTAGAGAAATGGGAAAAACCCTCCTCAGTGGAATGGTAAGAGGCCCCAAATAGCTAAAGCAGTGTTGAAGGAGACGAAAAAATAGGACTTAGACTTTCTGATTTTAAAACATATTATACATCTATACTAATCTAAACAGCCTAGTACTCATATAACAATAGACACATAGACCAATGGAATAGAACTTAGAGTCCAGAAACAAACCCACGTATCTATGGTCAGCTGACTTTTGACAAGGGTGCTAAGTCAATTCAGTGGGGAAAGAAGAGTTTCTTCAGTAAATGATGCTGGGAAAATTGGATTTCCACATGCAGAAAAATGAAACAGGATCCATGCTTCACACTATAGACAAAAACAAATTCAAAATGGATTTAGAACCTAAATGTGAAAACTAAAACCATATAATTCTTAGAAGAAGATGCAGAGGCAAGACTGTTGGACCTAGCTTTTAACAGTGGATTATCTAATATAATAACAAAAGCATGAACAGCAAGAGACAAATAAATGTACCTCATAAAAATAAAAACTTTTATTCATCCAAAGACTACCAAAAAAGTGAAGACAAGTGACTGACTAGTAAAGTATGTTCAGAAACCACATATCTGATGAGACTCTAATAACCAAAATATATATAGTCATGCGTTGCTTAACGTCCAAGATATGTTCTATGAAATAGGATGTTATGTGATTTGGACATTGTATGAACACCTGCATCTGTGGGGCATGGAGTGCATGCGCCCAGGGGCTGCTGTGTTTCGCGAGGCCCAGGCAGCTCCTGCTGCGGAGCCTCAGACAAGCACTGGACTGTGTCCTTCCCTGCGCACAGCCCTGCATCCCTGTGAAGGTTACGGTGGGGAAGCTCTGGCCCGGGCAGCAGGGGAGTGGTCTTGGCGACCTGGTGCCCCTGCCTTAGCTGGATTCCGAGATGCCTGCCGACCTTGGACACTCGGGAGCAGGAGTGGGTGCCCACTTCTCCCAGTGGCAGGGGTACCTGTTCCCATGGGTGGGAGGTGGCGGGGTGGGCTCACTGCCTGGTCGGACTGTGGGCATCCCTTGGAGGGAGCATGCTGGACAACGGATGTATATGTGGTTGGATGTTGCGCGACAACGGCGTATGACTGTATAAAGTTTCAACAACTTAAGAAAAAGACAAATGACCCTGACTTATGCTTTCCTCTCATAGAAATGATTTTCTGGATTGTTATTGGTTGCAGTTGATATATTAGTTATTATATGTTACATATTGTAGCCTGAACTTGAAGCTTAACCATCAATTATATATTTCTTTCAGTGTAAAAGTGAAGATATTTAAGTTCTGAACAAATGATTTCAAACTGTGGCTACAGCCTCTAAATTCATTCATTCATTTATTCAGCATATCATGAGCCATGCACTTTGGAGATACAAAGGTGAATAAGACGGTCCTCTCTTTAAGGGAGCTCCACAATGTGAAGAAGTTAATGTAGACAAATAATTTTAATATAGTCTAATATGTGTAATAAAAATAAGTAATAGAAATGTACCAAATATTAATATCCAGAGAAAGAAATGCCTTCGTGTAAGGGTGGCAGTTGCGTGGATGAGGGAATAATTTTGAGTAGAACCTGGAATACTTCACCAAGGGAAAATAGAGGGACAGGCGTTCTAGGTTGGAGGGGCAGTATATATAAAGGTCTAGAGATATAACGTTACATGTTTGGGCAATGGTTAGTAACTTTGTGGTTGGGAATAGAGTTTGCAATGTGTGGGTGATGTGAAGGAGCCCAGATTGTAAAGAGTTTTATTTATAAATAATGGGGTACCATTGTTGCATTTTAAGTATTGTAGCCATAGTTAGATTTATTAGAGAACTCTAGGGGTAGTGTTTGAAAGATTAGAATGCAAAGAGACATAGCCAAGAAAATAATTAGGAAGCTGGTGTGATACTTCATGTATCTACCTGCCTTTATGCTCATTGAAAGGTTTTTATTGTGTTTTCTCTTATAAAATTATATTTAACTGTGTATGAATTAAATACTGAATTTGGAACTTTTAAAACAAATAGCAAAGTATTAATGCAGGGTAATATAATGGTTCTGTTACCTGATCCAGCTTTTATTTATATTAAACTGATTATTTTCTCACCCTAGTTTCGGATAACAAAGATGTTAAATGCAAAACCAGAGGATATTCATGTTCAGTCGTCACTGTCCAAACTCAGAAGCTCAGAACGCTGGAATCTCCCTTTGCAGGAGGTAAAACTACTTTCTTTTAAGTATATAGTTTTATTTGGTGTGTTTAAAGTGTTTTAGTGAAACAAATTTTTGTTTTCTTATATGTCTTCCTTTTGGTCTTTCATTACTTAAATATAGGATTTAAATTATTTTTTTCTTGTGTATATTGATAAAATGATGCTTTGAGGTTAGGGTATTCTTCAGTTTAAATTTAAGTGCACCTTGTTATGCATGGTTTTTTTTTTATGAAACGTAAATCTCATTATTGTAACATAAATTGTATCTTAAGCTTACTACAGTTTTAAGTTTAGTAGAATTCTTTGCTTTTTTTTGCTGTTTGCCTGTCTTAGAAGTTTGAGAGGGTATTTATTAAAGGGTGACACAACTATATTTCAAAACATAGTTTGATTTTAAATCTAGACTTTGATTTTGTTATTGTTGAGAAATAGGACTCTAATGAATGAAGTTTAAGATAGCACTATGTTGTTGTAAGTTGCCATTGAGTTGGCTCTGACTTATGGTGCCCTTATGTATAATACAGTGAAATGTTGCCTGGTCCTGTGCAATCTTCATTACCATTGCTATGTTTGAGTCCATTATTGTGGCTACTGTGTCAATCCATGTCATTAAGAGTTTCCCTCACTTTTTGCTGACCCCCCACTTTACCAAACACGATATCCGCTTCTAGCAATTGGTTTTTCCTGATGATGCGCCCAAAGTAAACGAGCTTAAGTCTCTTCATCTTTACTTTTGAGAAGCATTCTGGTTGTATTTCTTCTAAGACTGACTGAGTTATTCATTTTTCTTGCAGTCCATGGATTCTTTGCTAACACGACAATTCAGATACATCAAATTTTCTTATGTCTTCTGTTATAGATTGAACTGTGTCCCCTCAAAATATGTGTCAACTTGGCTAGGCCATGATTCCCAGTATTGTGTGATTATCCTCCATTTTGTGATGTGTTATAAATTCTAACCTTTGCTTGTGATTAATGAGGCAGGATTAGAATATGTTAAAGAGGACTAGGTTGTCTTTTTTATATTAACAAGACAGGATTAGGGGACGATGTATCACCCTTACTTAAGTAACCACCCTTACTTAGGTCACAGTCCTGATCCTATGTAAGGGGAGGTTCCCTGGAATGTGGCCTGCGTCGTCTTCTGTCTTACAAGAGATAAGAGAGAGAAGCAAGCAGAGAGAGAAGGGACCTCAGTATCACCATAAAGAATTATTGTATTTCATTTACTGATCATGTGAACATACTTACTGTCTTAGGCTGGGTTCTGTAGGGAAGCAAAACTATGTGAAGCATGTGTATGTATATATATGTGTGTACATACGAACACACACACTTTGTTTCTCTCTCTCTTTATATATATATATATATACACACACACACATATATACATATATATACGCGGTTGTGGAGGCTGGCAAGTCCCAAAGTCCATGGATCAGGTGTCAGCTGGAGGCTTCTCCTGACGCACGTAATTGCAGGGGCTGACGAACCCAGAATCGACAGGTCATATGGCAGGCTCCTGGCTCACAGGGCTGAAGGAGACGGTGAAACCCAAAGTGGGCAGGTCAGATGACAAGCTTCTGGTCTAGGAGTTTCTCAGTGCGGAGAACCCAGGTCCAAAGGATGTACTATTCTCCTGGTTGTTCATTCTTGGCAGAATGACATCCCCCTGCCTCTCTGGGCTTCTCTCTTTTATATCTCAAAGAGATGGACTCAATATACAACCTAATCTTGTAGATCGAGTCCTGCCTCATTAATATAACTGCCTCATTACCATCATAGAGGTAGGATTTGTAACACATAGGAAAATCATATCAGATGACAAAATGGTGGGCAGTCACACAGTACTGGGAATCATGGCCTAGCCAACTTGACACACATTTTTTGGGAGATACAGTTCAATCCATAAAACCACCCTACTCCTTGAAACCAATCTTTTGATTTCTGTTTCCATAAAGTAGTTTTGCCTGTTCTTAGACTTCGTAAAAGTGGAACCATATGATATGTATGTACTCCTTTGTGTCTTCTTTTGCTGAGTAAAATGTTGTTGAGATTCATCCATGTTTTGCATCTGTCAGTGGTTTGTTCCTTTTTATTGCTAAGTAATATTCCATTATATGAATATACCATAATTTTTTTATCTAATTCTTTTGGTGGACTTTTAGGTTTTTTAATTTCCATTTCCCTGATGGTTAATTATGTTAAAAAATTTTCATATGTTGATTGGCTATTGATATTTTCTTTTGCTCTTTTTAAAAATAAAATTTATTGAGGATTGGTGGTGCAGTGGTTAAGAGCTTGGCTGCTAACTAAAAGGTCGGCAGTTCGAATCCACCAGCTGCTCCTTGGAAACCCTATGGGGCAGTTCTTTTCTGTCCTATCGGATTGCTATGAGTTGGAATCGACTTGATGGCAATGGGTTTGGTTTTTGGTTTTTAATTGAGGATTAATTTGCATACAATGAAATCTATCCATTTTAAGTTGTATGGTTTCCATAAATGTATACATCTTTGCAACCACCACCATAATAAAGATGTGTGTGTGTGTATGTGTTTATTTGTTGGTGTTATTTGTATGTGTTTATTTGTTGGTGTATGGTTCTGTGAATTAGAAGACCTGTATAGACTCATACAGGTATCATCACAATTATGATATTGAACAGTTTCATTGCTCCAGAAAATTCCCATGTGCTGCCACATTTGTAGTTGATGCATACTGCTACCCCTTCTGGCAATCACTGATGTTTTCTCTACCTATAATTTTGCCTTTTCCACAGTGTCACATAAATGCAGGCATACAGTCTGTAGTATTTTGAAAATGATTTTTTTCACTCAGTGTTGTGGATTGAATTGTGGCCCCCCAAAATATGTGTCAGCTTTGCTAGGCCGTGATTCTCAGTATTATGTAATTATCCTCCATTTTGTGATCTGATGTAGTTATTCTATGTGTTGTAAATCCTAACCTCTATGGTGTTAATGAGGCAGGATATGATCTACAGGATTACGTTGTATCTTAAGTCAGTCTCTTTTGAGATATGAAAGAGATTAAGCAAGCAAGCAAGCAGAGAGAGGGACCTCCTACCACCAAGAAGGAAGAGCCAGGAGTGGAGCATATCCTTTAGACCCTGGGTCCCTGCACTGAGAAACTCCTAAACCCAGGGGAAGATTGATGACAAGCACCTTCCCCCAGACCTAACAGAGAGAGAAAGACTTCCTCTAGAGCCAGTAATCTGAATTCGGATTTGTAGCCTCCTAAACTGTGAGAGAATAAATTTCTGTTTGTTAAAGCCATCCACTTGTGGTATTTCTGCTACAGCAGCACTAGATAACTAAGATGCTAAGTGTGTCATTGAGATTCATCCATATTTTTGTGTTTATCATTAGTTTATCCATTCTCCCACTGAAGGACATTTCAGCTTGTTTGAATTGTGTCCCCAAAAAATAATGTGCCAACTTGACTAGTCCATGATTCCCAGTATTATGTGATTGTCTACCATTTTGTCATCTGATTTGATTTTCCTATATATTGTAAATTGTACCTCTATGATCTTAATGAGGAAGGATTAGAGGCAGTTATGTTAATGAGACAGGACTTAGTCTATAAGATTAGGTTGTATATTGAGTCAGTCTCTTTTGAGATATAGAAGAGAGAAGCAAGCAGAGAGACAGGGGAACCTCATACCACCAAGAAACAAGAGCCAGGAAAATAGCGCATCCTTTGCACCTAGGGTTCCTGTGGTGGGAAGCTCCTAGACCAGGGGAAGATTGAAGACAAGGACCTTCCCCTGGAGCTGGCACCTTGAATTTGGACTTGTAGCCTCCCAAACTGTGAGAGAATAAATTTCTCCTTGTTAAAGCCATCTACTTGTGGTCTTGTGGTACTTCTATTATAGCAGCACTAGATAACTAAGACAAAATTTGGTACCAAGAGAGTGTGGTGGTGCTCTAACAGATACCTAAAATGTGGAAGCAGTCTTGAAACTGTGAGTGGATAAAGGCTGGAAGAGTTTTAAAGTGCCTAATAATAAAAGCCTTAAAGAGACTGTTGGTTGAATTTTGGACGTCAAAGACAATCCTGGTGAGGACTTGGAAGTGAGGAGAGCTATTATACTGTAGATGGCAGAGATGGTGAGAAGCAGCAGCAAAGAAGTGGCAGCAGCAGAACCAGGAAACCAGTGGGAAACAGCCATCCAACAAGTGAGAGAGCTGAGTGCCTTTGTGCAGGATACTTCCTGGTGGAGTGGGATGCCTCCAGGCATTTTTTGGTGGAGCTAGGCTTGCTGACCCTTGGAGCCAGAAAGCTGAGTGCCTTCCAGCCACAGTTTACTGGTGGAGTGGAATGCCCTCAGGCACTTACTGGTGGAGCTGAAAAGCTTGGAACACTTGCCCCATCAGGGCAGACACTGGTGGTAAGCCCCGAGGGGCTGGAGAGGCCAAGGAACCAGGAAGCAGAATCTGAAGAGACAAGGAACAGAGGAAGCAGAGCTGCCTTAGTCTCAAAGGGTGTGGCCACGAACTCTGGGTTCTCAGAGGGTGGAGGTGCCACTCAGATGGACTAGGAGAATGGTGCCACCCAAAGCAGAGGGAGCAGAGTTGCCATTTCAGTGGGCCTGGGAGGTGGAGCTGAAGCCCGGGGCTGAGGGGTCTCTACCCAGAACCAGGAGAGTGCGGCCAACACCCGGAGTCTGGAAGGCAGGGCCATTGTATATATGGTCTCAGAGAACAGAGGATTAGTTTTAAACCTTGAGAGCTAATGTAATGTGTGTCACTGACTTGCTTGGTGCCAGTTATCCCTTCTTTCCCTCCAGTTTCTCCCATTTGTGATGGAAATGTCTAGCTTGTGCCTGCCTGTTGCACCATTGTACTTTGGAAGCTGATAATTTGTATTCTCAATTTCACAGATGAAGAGGAATTTTTGAATTTTGGACTTGAAGTTGATTTAAGAAATTTGCTATGATACGATGGAATGAAAATATTTTACATGTGACAATGACATGAATTTTTGGGGACCAAAAGGTGGAATGTTATAGATTGAATTGTGTCCCCCCAAAATGTGTTCCAGCTTGGCTAGTCCATGATTCCCAGTATTATGTCCACTGTTTTGTCATCTGATGTGATTTACCTGTGTGTTGTAAATCCTATCTCTATGATGTTAATGAGATGGAATTAGTGGCAGTTATGTTAATAAGGCAGGACTCAGTCCACAAGATTAGATTGTGTTTTAAGTCAATGTCTTTTGAGATATAAAAGAGAGAAGCGAGCAGAGAGATGAGGAGGACCTCATACCACCAAGAAACTCTAGCCAGGAGAATAGTGCGCCCTTTGGACCCGGGATCCCTGCGCTGAGAAGCTCCTTGACCAGGGAAGATTGATGACAAGGACCTTCCCCCAGAGCCTACAGACAGAAAGCCTTCTGGAGCTGGCACTCTGAACTTGGATTTCTAGCCTCCCAAACTGTGAAAGAATAAATTTCTCTTTGTGGTATTTCTGTTATAGCAGCACCAGGTAACTAAGACGTGGTTGTTGCCAGTTTTTGAGTAAAGTTGCTATAAATATTTGTGTACAGATTTTTGTGTGAACATAAAGTTGATTTCTGTAGGGTAAATACCTAGGAATGGAATTATTGGATTATATGTGAAGTGTATATTTAACTGCTAAACTGTTTACTAGAATTGGTGTACCATTTTACATTCCCACCAGCAATGTATGAGAGTTCTAGATGCTCTGTACCTTTCCCAGCACTTGGTACTGTCCGTTTAATTTTTTCCCTTACCTTTAAAAAAAATTTTATTATGGGAATATATATATAACACGTGCCATTTTAAACATTTTAAAGTGTATAGTTCAGTGATATTAATTGTATTCGCCGTGTTGTGCAAAAATCACCAGTATCATTTCCACACCCTATAGCATTTGCTATGAGTAGGAATTGACTCATTGACAATGGGTTTTTTAACCAAAAACTTGATACTCTTTAACAAATAACTCTCCATTCCTTCACCCCGTCCCCTTCGGTTCCTGGTATCCACTAAAAGCGTTTGTCTGTATACATTTGCTTATACTAGATATTTCATATAAACGGGATCATACACTATTTATCTCTTGGTTACTGACTTATTTCACTCAGCATAATGTTTTCAAGGTTGTATTAGGGCTTCATTTCTCTTTATGAATGAATAATACTCCATTGTATGTATATACCACATTTTGTTTATTCATTTATTTGTTGATGGATGTTTGGGTTGATTCTACCTTTTGGCTATTGTGGATAATGCTACAGTGATCATTAGTGTGCAGGTATCTGTTTGAATCACTACTTTCAATTTTTTTTGGATATATACCTAGGAGTGGATTGCTGGGTCTGTGATAACTCTGTGTTTGACTTTTTGAGGAACCGCCAAACTGTTTTCCATAGTGGCTGTACCATTTTACATTCCCACCAGCAGTGGACGAGGGTTCCAGTTTCTCCACATCCTCACTAATGCTAGTTATTTTTCTTTTTTCTGATAATAGCCATCTTAGTGGGTATGAACTGGTATCTCACTGAGGTTTTGATTTGCATTTCTCTAATGACTAATGATGCTGAGCATATTTTCATATGCTTACTGGCCATTTGTATATCTTCTTTGGAGAAATATGTATTCAATTTCTTTGCCCATTTAATGATAGGCTTGTTTGTCTTTTTGTTGTTGAATTAAGAGTTCTTTATATGTTCTGGATACTAGACCTTTGTCAGATATGTGATTTGCAGGTGTTTTCTCCCATTCTTTGGATTGTCTTTGTTCTTTGTTGATAGTATCCTTTTATGCTGCTATTCATAAGATTTTCACTAGCTTAGTTTTTAAAGAAGTAGATCTTCATTCAGGTCCTTCTTTCTAGTCTGTCTTAGTCTGGAAGCTCCACTGAAACCTGTCCACCGTGGGTGACTGATAGTTAAGATTATGTGTCATCTTGGCTGGGCCATGATTCTCAGTGTTTATATGTGATCACTTCCGTGATGGAATCTGCTGTGAGTAGCCAGTCAGTTGAAAGTGTTGTTGAGGGTATGGCCTGCATCCGAATATAAGCAGACGTTCTGGCTTTTTTTGCTCACTCTGGATCCTGTGGCTGCCTTCTGTTTGTTTGACCTCCAGTTGTTGAGACTTGAGCTATCAGCTTATCTGCAGATCTTGGGATTCGTCGATCTTCACAGCCTGTGAGCAGGAGCCCTGCTCTCCAACCTGCCGATCTTGGGTTTGCCAGCCCCTGCAACTACGTGAATCAGGAGAAGCCTTGCGGTCCTGCCTGCGAATCTTAGGATTCATCGATATTCACAGCCTGTGAGCAAGAACCCTGCTCTCTGATCTGCTGATCTTGAGTTCACCAGCCCCTGTGGGCTACATGAATCAAGAGAAGCCTCTATCCTGATCCATGGATTTGGAACATTCCAGCCTCTATAGTCACGTGAGCTATTTCCTTGATATAAATCCTTCTCTGTATATATTTTATGCTTTACTGGTTTTGCTTCCCTAGAGAACCCAGCCTAAGACAGTGACCCTGCTGGTATTTGAAGTAATGGTGGCATAGCTTCCAGCATCACGGCAACACAAGCCACCACAGTATGACAGGCTGACAGACGAGTGGTGGTTTGTGAAAGCTGCACAATGAATGAGGAGAGCTGCATGCTAAAGGTGGACAGTGGATAAAGAAGACTGAAGAAGAATTGATGCCTTTGAATTATGGTGTTGGTGAAAAATATTGAATATACCATGGACTTCCAGAAGAATAAACCAATCTGTCTTGGAGAAAGTCCAGCCAGAATGCTCCTTAGAAGTGAGGATGGCGAGACTTCATCATACATACTTTGGACCTGTCATTAGGAGGGACCAGTCCCTGGAGGAGGACGTCATGCTTGGTAAAGTAGAGGGTCAGAGAAAAAAACGAAGACTACGGAGTGATAGATCATTTTTGTGTGACCTGTATAGCCATGGACTGGTAACTCCCACCCAAGTGATTAGGCAGTTCTGTGTGATAGGGTATTTGTGGCCCACCAAAGGAATTGGTCAGTTTGGCCATCCCACTGGGCTTGAAATGAGCCATGGAAAGAGACGGGAAAGAGAGGATCTCACCACCACCAAAGAAGAATAGCCAGAAACAGCATGTCCTTTGGGCCCAGGATCTGTGAGCTGAGAACCTCCTGGAACTTCCCAGGAGAGAAGAGTGAGCAAGCTGTAATCCTGAAGATGGTGAGAAACGGTGGCAGAACAGACTGGCAGGAGATCACGCAGTGGGCTTCCCAGCCCATGGAGCAACAAAGCTGAGTGCCTGGGGTCCCTCTGGGGGTTTATGCACAGGGGCTAAAAGAGCTTTGTAACACTTGCCTGAGCAGGGCAGAGGCCTATGGCCAGGGAGAGGTGTGCCTGTGAGCACAGCTGAAAAGGAGCTGTCCTGATAGAAGAACTGTATCCTGAGTGTTCCTGAGCCTGAATTGCAACCTGTTACTTCCCTAATAAATCCCATAAATGTACTGTTTGTGAGTTCCGTGTGGCCATTGGAATGAATTGTCCAACCCAGGAGGGAAGTAAAGAGTGCTGTGGGGGGGATGATTGGTGTCAGAATTGGTAAAGATGGCGCAGAGAGGAGGCATGTCTGACCTTTGCCTTGTAGGAGTCTACCTTGTACTGTTGTTGATCTTGATTCTCTGTCCCCATTGTGAAGTTAGAGGAGGTCAGATGACGCCCCCATGCCATTTTTACAAAGACTCTCAACAAGATGGATTGACACAGTGACTGTAACAATGTAACAATGTAACATATCATCCCAAAAGTCTTGCCCAGGCAGTGTTTCTCCTCTGTTTTACATAGTGTCTCTGTATGAGTCCGAACCGACTCAAAGGCATATAACAAAAACAACAAAATTAACATCCCTTGATGCATGATCGTTTTTCATTTTGATGAAGTCCCATTTATCTATTTTTCCTTTTGTTGCTTATGCTTTTGGTGTTGTATTTAAGAAACTATTGCCAAATCCAGGGTCATGAAAATTTATCCCTGTATTTTTTTCTAAGAGCTTTATAGTTTTAACTTTTATATTTAGGTCTTTGGTCTGTTTTGAGTTCATTTTTGTTTATGGTGTGAGGCAAGGCACCAACTTCCATTTTTTTCGGCTATCCAATTGTCCCAGCACCATTTGTCGGAAGGACTCTTCTTTCTCCATTGTATGGTGTTGGCACCCTTGTCGAAAATTAGTTGATCATAGATGTATGGTTTATTTCTGTACTCATACTCTATTCCATTGGTCTGTCTGTCTGTCTTTATGCCAGCACGACATTCTTTTGATTACTGTAGCTTTTTAGTAAGTTTTGAAATTGGGAAGTGTGAGTCTTCAACTTTTGCTCTTCTTTTTCAGGATTGTTTTGACTGTTTGGGGTTCCATATACCTCCATATAAATTTTATGATCAGTTTTTCTGTTTTTTCGAATAGCCCTTGTAATTTTGATAGGAATTTTATTGACTCTGTCAGTCACTTTGCAGATTATTGCTATCTCAATAATATGTCTTCCAGTCCATGACACTGGATATCTTTCCATTTATTTACATCTTCTTTATTACCTTTTAGCAATGTTTTGTAGTTTTCAGCCTACAAGTTTTGTATTTCCTTGGTTAAATTTATGCCAAGTATTTTATTCTTTATGATGATATTGTAAATGGAATTGTTTTTTTAAATTTTCCTTTTGGATTGTTCATTACTAGTGTATAGAAATTCAGTGAGTTTTGTGTGTTGATTTTGTGTCCTGCAACTTTGCTGAATTCATTTATTAGCTCTATTAATTTTTTTTGTGTAGATTTCTTAGGATTTTCTACATGTCATGTGCAAATATAGTTTTACTTCTTCCTTTTCGATTTGGAAACCTTTTATTTCTTTTTCTTGCCAGATATATTTGGCTACAGCTTCCAGTACCATGTTGAATAGAAGTGGTAAAAGCGGGCATCTTTGTTTTGTTACTGCTCTTAGGGGGTCTTGAATGTGATGTCAGCTATGGGTTTTTCATAATTGCTCTTTAGCATGTTGGGGAAATTCCATCCTACTCTTAGTTTGTTGAGTGTCTTCATTAGTGTTTTTTTCTGCCTCTGAAATCTTTGCCTACTCTTAGGTTGAAAAGCTATTCTTCCATGTTTTCTTTTAGGAACTTTGTAGTTTTAGCTTTTACATTTAATATAATTTTTCTGTTAATTTTTTTGTATGGTGTGGTAGGAATTAAAGTTCATTTTTTTTCCCATACAAATTTCCTGTTGGTTTAGCACCATTTGTTAGAAATACTTTATTTTCCTCATTCAGTTACATTTACCCCTTTAAAAAAATTATTTTGACTTTATATTCATGGATTTATTCTTGTACTATGTTGTTCCAATGACATATTTGTCTGTCTTTATGCTAGTACTACACTTTCTTGGCGGCTAAGTTTATAGCAAGCCTTAAAATCAAGTATTAGAATATATCATAAAGGTATATTTCTAGAGTCATGCATAAGATTTTAATCTACTAAAGATTTAAATCTACAGGAAGAAATTTCCCTTCTAAGCTTTTATAATTCTTTTGGTTCTTTATGGTTATAGTAGGATTATACTAGTGTTACTTTGGGAAAAAATTTTTTTTTAAGACGAGCACTGAGATCAGAGTGTGGTAATAATTAAGGAGCCCTGATTAGGTAATACTTGCCGTTATAGCTACAGGTAGCCTCCAACTTTTCATATTCTAAATCAATTTTTTGTGTCCAGAGGTTAGATCATGAACTTTTCCACATCTTCCACTTTTTCAATTTTACATGTGAAATTTGTGTGTCTTTCATCTTTAGCTGCTGTAATCTTAGTTATCTAGTGCTTCTATAACAGAAATACCGCAAGTGTATGGCTTTACTAAACAGAGATTTATTCTCTCATAGTCTAGGAGGCTAAAAGTCCGAATTCAGGGTGCCAGCTCCAGGGAAGGGCTTTCTCTCTCTATTGGCTCTGGGAGAAAGTCCTTATCATCAATCTTCCCCTGCTCTAGGAGCTTCTCAGTACAGGGACCCCTGGGTCCCAATGGCATGTGCGCTTCTGGCTTTTCTTGCTTGGTGATAATGAGATCCCTCTCCTCTCTGCTTGATTCTCTCTTTTATATCAAAAGAGATTGACTCAAGATACAGCCTAATCTTGTAGATTGAGTCTTGCCTTATTAACATAACTGCCCTTAATCCTGCCTCATTAACATCATAGAGGTTGGGATTTACAACGCATAGGATAATCACATCAGATCACAAAATGGTGGACAATCATACAGTACTAGGAATCATGGCCTAGCCAAAGTGGTACACATTTTTTGGGGAGACAATTCAATCCATAGCATTCCACCCTTTGGCCCCTAAAAATTCATGTCCTTGTACATATAAAACATTTTCTCCTCATCATATCATCCCAAAAGTCTTAAATCAACTCCAAGTCCAAATTCTATCCTGGGGCAAAATTCATCTTCATCTATGAAATCTTAGAATACAAGTCATCTGCTTCCAAAGTGTAGTGGTGGAACAGGCATAAGGTAGACATTTCCATTACAAATGGGAGAAATTGGAGGGAAAGAAGGGATAAGAGGCACCAAGCAAGTCAGCATAACACATTACATTAGTAGCTCTCAAGATCTGAAAATAATCCTCTGTTCTCTGAGACCATTTAGACAATGACCCTACCCTCCAGACTCTTGGTGTTGGCCACACTCTCTGGATTCTGGGTGGAGGCGTCTTGGTCCTAGGCTTCAGCTCCATTTTCCAGGCCCACTAGAATGACAACTGTGCTCCCTCGGCTTTGGGCGGCCCTGTTCTCCTAGTCCATCTGAGTGGTTACCGTACCCCCTCGGCCCCGTCAGGCCCCTTTCTTCTGCCCCTTGGGCATGGCAGCCCTGCCCCCTCAGATTTGAGCAGCATTTCCAGCCCCAAACTGCTGTCACTCCTGAACGAGTTGGTGAAGATCTGACTCTTTGAAATCTAGGAAGCTGTGGCCCCACCATTTGAAACCCCAGAGGCCATGGCTCCACCCTTTGAGACCCCAGAGGTCGTGACCCTACCCTTTGAGACTGAGACAGCTCTGCTTTCTGTGTTCCTTGTCTCTTTAGCTTCTGCTTCCTGGTTCCTTGGCCTCTCGGATCCTTGGGCCTCACCACCAGTGTCTGCCCTGCTAGGGCAAGTGTTGCAAAGCTCTTTTGCTTCCCTGATAAGTGCCCAGAAGCACCCCATTCCGCCAGGAAGCCTCCTGCACAAAGACACTCATCTGTCTCGCTCCGTGGTTCAGCTCCCATGCCATCTTGTGCCAGTCTCCTGGTTCTGCTTCTGCCATTTCTCTGCTGCTCCTTCTTGCTGTCTGCATTGTCCCTGGTAATAGCTCTCCTCACTGCTTCTGAGTCCTCACCAGAATTGTCTGACATCCATAATTCCACCCACAGTCTCTGCAAGGCAATCTAGGCTTTTACTGTTAGGGACTTTAAAACTCTTCCAGCCTCTACCATTCACAGTTTCAAAACCACTTCCATGTTTTAGGTATCTGTTAGAGCAGCATCCCACTCCTGGTACCAAATTCTGTCTTAGTTATCTAGTGCTGCTATAGCAGAAATACCATAAGTGGATGGCTTTACTAAACAGGCATTTATTCTCTCACAGTCTGGGAGGCTAAAAGTCCAAATCCAGGGTGCCAGCTCCAGGGGAAGGCTTTCTCTGTTGATTCTGGGGGCAGGTCTTTGTCATCAGTCTTCCCCTGGTCTAGGAGCTTCTCAGTGCAGGAACCCCGGGTCCAAAGGATGTGGGCTTTCCTGGCTCTTTTTGCTTGGTGATAATGAAGTCCCCCTGCTCTGTCCTGGATTGTTTTATATCTCAAAAGAGATTGACTCAAGATACAGCCTCATCCTGTAGATTGAGTCCTGCCTCATTAACATAACTGCCTTTACTCCTGCCTCATTAACATCACAGAGGTTAGGATTTACAACACATAGAATGATCACATCAGATCACAGAGTGGTGGACAACCCCATAATACTGGGAATCATGTCCTAGCCAAGTTGACACACATTTTTTGGGGACACAATTCAATCCATAACAGCTACCTTTCTGGTAACTGGTAGCCAGGGTAAGTTTTGAAAAAGAACAAAAAAATCAGGCACTTAGTTTGATGTGCATAAACCTGAATGGTGATGTGAAAAACAACTGACCCTAGGAACCCTCCTGTTCTCCAGAGTCATCCTCTCATTTCTTTCCTGTGAGTCTGCTGTTGGACTAGCTGGGGGCTGCTACTTCAGTACTAAAACATCTTACTAAATTAAAATGTATTTCTATTATGCCTTTTTCCAAAAAGAATATGAAGTTGCTTGTAACAGAACATACAGAAGGTTAATAAAGTAGAAAGAACAATTCCACCAAACAAAGAAGAAAGCATATGTTTAACTGACTCTTAGGGGGCACTGAATTTGTTAAGAGTGGTAGAATAATTTGGAAGAGGATAGTGGTGATGGTTACCCAACATGATGAATATAATCAGTGTCACTGAATTGTATATGTAAAAATTTTTTAATTGGCAGTGTTTTGTTACATGTATACGTACACACACACACACACACACACACACACACACACACACACAGATGCAAAAAAAGTAAACTAAAAATGTGTTTTCTCAGGGTTAAAAGAAAATATATCACTTTTTAAAAGCATTATAAAAATAACATATGCTTGTTTGAAGACATAAACAATAAGGAAGTGTGTAATGTCTCATTCCCTGTCCCCCTGTATGCATACACTTTCATTCTTCAAAAGTCACTGCTTATAACAATATAGTGTTTAGTACTTCCAGATGTCCCCCCCGCCCCGCCCTCATTCATTCAGGAGTTTGATAAAATTGGTTAGCAAGTATTTCCAGCTTATATTATCTAAGAAGTGTTTTCAGTGTTGGCATTCCTTATTGCTCACTTTGAAATTAGATGAAGAGTCAGTAGAGTTGAAATTAGTACATAAAAGTTAAATCCTGACCAGTATTCTCAGTTGGTTGGAAATTCATCATTCTTCTGTATTGCAATAAGCTGTGACAGGGATAAGTAATTAATAAGCAAAGCCAGTATTTTCCGCAGGAAGCAGCTAGCTCCATTTCAGAGCCTAAGTAGGCACTCAGTTGAGATTTTGAGCCCCCATACTTAGAATGCATGCAAAATTGATTTTGTCCAAGAACAATTTAAAAGAAAATACTAACATTTACCCTTGGTTGTAAAAAAAAAAAAAAAAAAAAAAAAAAATATTTCAGTCGAATTTCTGTGGAACGTTGATTTTAATTAGCATAGTATTTTCCTGTCCCTGCCAGAATGAGAGCTTCAAAATCAGGTATTTGAATCATTTGATACTGGCTGTAAGCAAATTCTTTTTATTCCTCTCCCCTCCATTCCGAAGTGGCTTAAAACAACAGACGTCTACTTTTTTTTTTTTAAATTGTGGTAAAAATATATATAGCAAAATATTTGCCAATTCAATAATTTTTACATGTACAATTCAGCAACATTGATTACATTCATCATGCTGTGCAACTGTCACCACTGGTTTTAGACTTTTCTACCACCATTAGCAGAACCTCAGTGCCCTCTAAGCAATGACTTCCCCTTCCCCCTCCCTCCCGCCCCTGGTAACCACTAATAAACATTGGTCTCTATATATTTACCTATTTAAGTAGGATTATACAGTAATTTCCTTTTGTACTGAGTTATTTCACTCAGCATAATGTTTGCAACGTTCATCCGTGTTGTAGCCTATATCAGGACTTTCTCTTTGTGGCAGAATAATATTCCATTGTATGTATACACCACATTTTGTTTATCCATTCATCTGTTGATAGACATTGACCATTGTCAGTAGTGCTGCAGTGAACATGGGTGTACAAGTTAAAGCCTTTTATTCTTGTAAAGCCTTTTTCATATTTAAATTAAATTTATCCAAGCCATTTTAGTCATTTTATTTGTGACCAGGTAGTTTTCAAAATATATATGTGAATAAATTCCTATTCATAACCAGGTTATGGAAAAATTCTTTGTTGTTCTTTCTTCTTTTTCAGAGATAGCATATCTCATAGTCTAAATGAAAACCACGCTGTATCTGTGAAAAACAGAAAATTTTACCCAGTCGGCAAATATTATCTGATCTCTTTTTTTAAAATCAAAATTTATAAACATTTTAGTGTGTTAATGAATATAAGAAATAGTGAACTTTTTTATTCCTTTGATAACATCTCTGGGTGTATTCCATGTTACCCTTTGATTCTGATGGAAGTGGAGATGGACATTAAACATGTTACTGTTACTCAAAGTTAGTAAAGTTTAGTCGGTTTCCCTTCTCTATTATCATTACCTTCAATTTGTCTCCATGTGTTTATTTCATTTTTGTCATTGTTTAAGATTTCTTTTTCTCTTTCTTTGGTGGGATAATGTTTCTTTTCTGTGTAGAATATGAGAATCAAAGACTAGTCATTCCACCATTTTGCAAATATGGGCAAAATCTTACTACAGCATGTTTGATTGGGGCCCAAAGAAATCGGTAACAAAAGGTGAAGGTTGCATTTATTGTGAGATTAATGGCATGATTGTCGGGAACTAGTTATTCAGGAGTTGTGAGAGTCCAGCTCTGTGAGCCAAATTAGTTGTCCCAGCTGCAGTTTGATATAACAAATAAGATATAACTCACTGTGAGAAGTGCTAATAGTAAGTAAAAAACCAAACCAGTTGCTGTTGAGTCAATTCCAACAACTCATGGCAACCTCATATGTTACAGAGTATAACTGCTCTATAGGGTTTTCTTGGCTGTAATTTTTACGGAAGCAGATTGCTAGGCCTTTCTTCCTCGGTGTTGCTGGGTGGGTTCAAACCTCCAACCTTTAGGTTAGTAGTTGAGCACAAACCATTTGTACCACCCAGGGATCTTTGAGTCAGTTCTGACTCATGGCGACTCCATGTGCATCAGAACAGAACTGTGCTCCACAGGGTTTTTAGTGGCTGATTTTTTGGAAGTAAATTGCCAGTCCTTTATTCAGAGGTGCCTCTAGGTGGACTTGAACCTCTAACCTTCCAATTAGCAGCTGAGTGCATTAACCATTTACACCACGATAATCCAGAACCAAACCCGTTGCTGTCGAATTGATTCCGACTAATAGCAACCCTGTAGTACAGAGCAGAGCTGCCCTATAGGGTTTCCAAGGAGTGGCTGGAGGATTCGAACTGCCAGCCTTTTGGTTAGCAGCTGAGCTCTTAACCGCTGTGCCACCAGGGCTCCCCCACAATAATAGAGGTATTTGAAAGGTATAGTTGTATCACAGAAGAGACTGATTTACTCTTTCAGAAGGTGAGGAAGGCTGCATAGAGTTGGGGCTTAATGGAAAAGGAGAACAAGGGAGTGCAAAATACATTTTAAAAAGAGGAAACAATATGTGCAGATGTTGAACAGATACAGAAGATCTAGAGGGATGAAACTGCATGACATTTTTCAGGGAATTATAAATAGTTTAGTAATGTCAGAATACAGGATTTATGGGGAGCAGAAGAGAGAAATGAGAACTCAGTTCTTTTTTTTTTTCCTCCTGTAGTAGTGGAGGGCAGCTTAGGAATTTAAGCAGGAGAAAGACATTAGATTTGTGTTTTTGAAAGATTTAACTTTAATGATGGATTGGATGCTGGACTGGAGGAGGAAGAGAGCGGAGGTAGAGAAACACATTACGAGACTATTGTGAAAGTCTAGGTTAGAAATAATAAGAGGCAGAATGATGGTGAGAACAGAAAAGTTAGTGAGAACGGAGATAAGGCATAAAAGATGTCTGTTTATATTGACACATTTACATTTTGTAGTGAAATAAAGGTGACAGATGTGTTTAGGTTTATGTCTTGATAGGAAAACTTTCTGAGAATTTGTGGAATTTAGAATTACAATACTGGAAGGAACATAGACATTTATGTCAGACAGACTTGGTACAATTGAGCAGGTTTATTCTTTGAGTTTCATTTTCCTCTTATAAAATGATATGTTTTGTACTCGGCAGGACTGTTGTGAGAATGAGAAAAAAGATGGTGCCTGAAGCATAAGAAGGGCAGTGCTTATTGAGGGCTATCATGTTTAAGACAGTGTTTTAAACTTATTGCATATATAATCTCATTTAATCATCATACATCCGTATGAGGTGGCTACTGCTGTTGCATCCATTTTCAGATAAAGAAACGAAGGCATAAAGAACATAAGTAATGTATTTTCCCAGGTTCACACTGTTTTTATATTAAATAAGTCAGTTTGTAACTTATTTTCCAGTAAGATTAAATGTAAACCATGTTAGTCAGATATCTAACTTTTTTCTAAAGTTTTTAATGCAACATGTCATAGGGAACAAATTGTAATCCCTTCCAGTTGGTATAAATGCAGTTGCTTCAAAATTGCAGGCCCTTTTTAATCTGACATGTTATAATTTTTATTATTTGCTTTAAATATATTTAAAATTTTTCATAGTTAGATTCTGGAATCTTAAAGTATTGATTTCCTGACTAAAGTTACTTTGATATTTTAAATGTCTTCCAGCTATTTTTTGGTTGTCCTCTACTTGGCACAGTGGTTAAGAGCTTGATTGCTAACCAAAACGTCAGCAGTTCAAATCTACTAGCCACTCCTTGGAAACCCTGTGGGTTCTACTACAGGGTTTGTAGGGTTGCTATGAGTTGGAATTGACTCGATGGCAATAGGTTTCGTGTTTTTTTTTTTTAATACTTCTGCACAGCAACCCAACCTAAACTAAACCCACTGCCACTGAGTTGATTCTGACTCATAGTGACCCTATAGGGTTTCCAAGGCTATATATGTCTGCAGAAGCAGATTGCCACATCTTTCTCCTGTGGAGCCTCTGGTGGTTTCAAACCACTGACCTTTTGGTTAGCAGTTGAGCGCCTTAACCACTATACCACAAGGGCTCCTTGCACTAGCAACAGAGTCAGGTATTCTGTAGATTGTACTTTTTTCCTCTGTTAATTATGAATTTGTCTGTTTAAGTTTCTAAATAAAAATGACATTCTAAGTGCCTCTTAATTGTCATATTACTATATTCGTTATTGAAATTCTATATTCTTTTTTTTCCTAGTTGAAAAGAAGCCTACGAAATAAGGTTATCTCTCTAGACCATAAAAGTAAAAAAGGTGTCTGTGGGCATCCTGTCACTTCTAAGGCATCATCAGAAAGGTAAGATACGTGTGTGCAACATAGGATGGGCTTATCTTATACATAAATTGTGTGACCATGGGCAATTCATCTAACCTCTTTGGGTCTCAATTATCACAACTTTTGAAATACAGTAAAACCTGCGAAAGGCAGAACCTGTGTAAGGTGGAAACCTGTTAGAGAAGGAAAACTCAAATATTTTCCACTAATAGAGAGTGATAGAAAAGTGTTAAGACTGCACCCTGTCAAAGGCAAAAAACTTGCGAGACCCGGAAAAACAAGGCAGTCCTGCCGAGTTCTAGCTCTCACGGGTTTCACAGTATAAGAAATGAACTCAGTGTCTTCTAAGTTTTCTTCTAAACTCTAACTTTCTGTGACTCTAAGTCATTTTAACTCTGTGTTTTTGTATATTCAGAGCATCCTGGTAGGTTTTAGCTGACAATGCAAGAGTTACATATAGAGTGATTGTAATATTTGACTCATCATTTTTGGCCCTTCAGGGAAAAACCATACTCCGTTTAGCAACTGTGGTCCTATAGGCATAGTACTAATGAATTATGGGTATTCTGGAAATCTTCAGGATTCAAACTGTAACTGTCTTTGGAAGGAGTTTAGAGCATTTCAGGGTTATACTGTCAATAAATGATTAGAAAGTTCTTATTTTGAAAAAAGATACTGAATTTTCCTTTTTAGCATAGGAAGTGAATAAGAAATTGCAATTACTTGGGGTCTTAAAAGCTTGCAAGTGACCATCTAAAGTCCAACAGTTGGTCTCTCTTCGCTTGGAGCAGCAGAGGATGAAGGGGAGTCAGGAACTGGAGGAGGAAATGGAATGCATGTCTTATTGCCTCCATGAACAACTACCTCCTTTGCCATGAGACCAGAAGAACTGAGTGGTGACTGACTGCTATTACTGAATGTTTTGATCAAAGATCCTATAGAAGAATCCTGATCAAAATGTGGGAAAATATGAAACAGAATTTCACATTTTCATGGAATCCAGGATTTGTGGAGCCATTGAGGCTGGATGAACGCTGAGATGAACTGTTGCCCTGAGATAATCTTTAAACCTTAAACTAAAACTATACCCTGATGTCTTCTTTGAAACAAACAGTAGTTTAGCTTAATTAGTAAATAATGTCTTCTTAGAGCATTGTGCCCTTTTGAAGAATTATCTGTATGAGATCAAGATGACAACAGCAGCTTGAAAAGTTAGATGAGAAGCTCGGGGTGGCAGTGAGTTTATGTTAATAGTGGAGGAATGGTTGCACAACTTGAAGAATGTAATCAGTGTCACTGAATTGTTTATGTAGAAATTGTTGAATTGGTGTATGTTTTGCTGCATATATTTTCACCAAAAAAAAATTATGAAAAAATGGCAATTAATTATTAGCAAAGTAAAAATTACAATTTTCTGAAGATCACACAGATCAGAAGACTAATGGTATCCTTGAATTTAGGTCAAAGCACTCTATAAGCTTATTAGGCGTAGTCTCTCCTCTTTGAAGTAAATAGTCTGTAGGAAATATAAAAACATATTGGTGACTCCATAGCAGTTTGTATACCCCTGGCCTTCTACCATAATAGGGATAAATTGTTAAGGTAAATTGAGTGTTTGTTTAGGTGCAAAGATGATACTCTGAACCTCAAAATAACCACAAACTCAGTTTATAGACTTGGTTTCTCCAAAGATTATCAAGACCATATCAAAAATAATATTTGATTTGAGAGATGGAGTGCTAGAAGTAATGGAAACATATTTTTCAATTAAAAAATCAAATCGTAGTTTATGAAAGATTTGCATATTCAGAATTGTAAATGAGAGAGAGATGATCCTGAACACCTTGCATGGTTCAAATCTCATTTTCCTATAAACAGCCTTGAAAAGTGGTGTGGACGAGTTCTTTGAGGATATTAGACAGTGATCATTGTAACATATTATTGTTTTAATACTGCCTTTTATTTTCCTGGCATTATCTCTAATATTTTTCAGTTTATCCTCTCCTAAATTATCAGACCCATATAAAATGACAATTTTTCTTTTTTTATTGTACTTCAGGTGAAGGCTTACAGAACAAATAGTTTCTCATGAAACAGAAGTACACATGTTGTTTTATAACATTGGTTAACAACCCCACAACATATTAACCCTCTAACTTCTCAACCTCTTTATTTTTTTGGTGAAAATACACATAGCTAAAGATACAC
>NW_004443991.1:2532172-2581723 GCF_000243295.1 Trichechus manatus latirostris | reverse complement strand
AGGGTCTCTTCATTTGTCTTTGTTCTTTTTTCTGAGTTTTCCTGAAACAGAGTTGTATTCAAGTGTTTGTCTTCAATTCCACTGATCCTGTCTTCCACCGTTTCAAATCTGCTTCTTAGCCCTTCAATGACATTGTCCATTTCTGAAATCTTGTTGTTTATCTTTTGGGTTTCTAATTGTTGTCTTTGTATAATTTCTAGTTGTGAATTTATTTTGGCATTGTGTTCCTGCATTATTTTCCTGAATTCTTCCAGTTTTTCGTCCGTATTTTCCATGAATTTGTCTATTTTTTCCTCATGTTTGTCAGCTTTTTCCCTCAGTTCTTGGAGAATTTTGAGTATTAGAGATTTGAATTCCCTATCAGGTAGTTCTAGTGCATTTTCTTCCGGAGGAGAGTCATCTGGTGTTTTATTTTGGACGCCTACTGGAACCATCCTGTCCTGTTTTTATAAATGTTTTGATATTGTCTGCTGTCTTTGGGGCATTCAGTAGTTATTTTTCTCGTTTATTGATTGTAGATTTGTTTGTTTTGTCCGTTTTTTTAAAAAAAATTTGTCTGTGTCTGAGCAGGCAGACTGTGTGTTCTTTGTTGTTTGCTCGTCTTTGGGCACTATACTTTTCGCCTTCTTCTTCAACTGGCAGGGTCAGTCACTCAGATATGGTAGAGCAGGGTGGGTCTAGCTGAAGAGGTGTTACTGGGATGGGTTGTTTGTGGCACTTAACTACAGCCAGCAGAGCTTGTCGGTAATCAGTGCAGGGCAGGTTCCAGTGCCTGTGCCTGGGCTGCTTGGTGGTGTGATGTCAAGCGCATGGTGCAGGTAGGCAGGATGCAGCGGGGAGATTGTTATGTGTGGAGCTAAGATGAATATGGGAGAGATGAGAGAGGAACAGGAGCCAAAAACATACAAACAAACAAAAAAGAATGCTAGGGGAGCTTGCCATTGGAATGGAGAGATGAGAGACTATGAAATGGAGAAAAACAGAAAAGGGAGGCGGAAGAAAAGAAAAGAATGAATAAATAAGAATCAGAAAGGTTAAAGAACCGCAGAGTTTCCAGGGATCCCACTGGTGCAGCTATGAGGTCTGGGGAAGTCACTGTCAGGTGTTGCAGTACAACCTGGCTAGAAGGCGTAGAGGTATGCAATGCCAGGTATTCAGGGAACAGAAAGAGAAGGAAGATACAGAGAGATAAGAAACTGAGCAATGAAGAAAGACAAAAAGGGAAAAAGAGGAAAAAGAAAACAAAATAAATTAAAAAAAAAAAAAAAGAAAGGTCCCCAAAGGAACAAAAAACAAACAAACAAACAAACAAAAAAACAAAGATAAAAAGAAATGTCCTCAGGGATCCCTCTACTTGTCTCTGGAAGCTGATGGGGCGTCTCCTTGCCAAGCAGCTCAGCCTGGGCAGAAAGGGCTCGCAACTCAAGAAAAGGAAAAGAAAACAAACAAACAATTCAAAACAAAGAAACGAATAAAAGCCCCGGGATCCCAGCAGCACGGCAGCCCAAACCGGGAAGCAGCTCCACACTCGAACGGAGCTCTGCAGCCCCTCAGGAAGAAGCAAAGATGGCGCACTGAGCCAGGTACTTGAGTGAAGGGAGGGGGAGGTGGCGAGAGGCAAGTAGGAAGTCAAAAGAAGCAGAAAAAAAAAGCAACACTAGCAGCCAACAAATGGCACGCAGAGAGCCAGGTAGTGTGGGCTGGTGTTTCTGGACAAGAGACTGTGTCTGTGGGAAGCAGAGGAGGCCGAGTGTGGGTGAAGAAGGGTAGAGAGTGGGAAAGTGTATATCACAAATTGCTGGAGCTCTACAGGCCCGCAGGAAAAAGTAAAGATGGTGCACAGAGTGAAGTACTTGACCTAAAGGAGAGGGAGGTGGGGAGAGGCAAGGAAAAAATAAAAAGAAGCGGAAAAAAAGCAACACCAGCAGCCAACAAATAGCACTCAGACAGCTACCTGTTCGGGTGTGTGGAATCCAAGCAGCTGCTGTTTCCCGGTCAAGAGACTGTGGCCGCGGGAAGCAGAGGAGGCCGAGTCGGGGTGAAGAAGGGTAGGGGGTGGGAAAGCGTATATCACCAATTAACGGTTGTTTTGTCTCCCGCTGGAAGCTCCATGAGGCTGCTTTCTCGTACCCCCTGTTTGCTGGTTTCCGATAGGAGTCCAAGATGGCGGATCCGCGCTGCGTTAGCTGGTAGGGGACCTCTGCATGAATCTCTCCTCACTGTCCGTTCTCTGTCAGTTTTCTCACTCCATTTGGTGCTTGGCTGAGTTCTTTATCTCTTCATTTGATGTTTTAGGGTTTCAGGATTGTTGTATTCACTGTTCGGCTTAGTTTTTCGGATGTTTGCTGTGGAGGGACGGCGTGATGCTTCTGCCTAGAGTGCCATTTTGGAGAGCTTATATAACTGAATATTTAAATGTGAAATTATTTTTTAAAAATCTGTGATGTATGGTAGAGAGGACCTGAATCACATCCTAGTCGTTAAACTAGGAGGGGCATCCCCTCTATACTTTAAACTCTTAATGTTTCTTTACCTTTATTAAAAGTTCTGTAACTTTTGATTCTTATTAACCTTTTTCCAAATCTTCTACTTGATAGATTCAAGTAGGTGAAATGTTTGTGGCTAGTTAGAATATTTGGAAACTGAGGTAGGGTAGAACATGTTGTTTGAGTGAAACTGGGTTAGAAGAGTTAAATCAGTAGGCAGAGTTAGGAATTTGACTTGGTTCATACAATAAACAGAGGTGGGAAATTGTCATGTATTTGCTTCACAGCAAAATGAGCATATGTTCATATCTTTGTCAAATTCTTTTGTGTGGATTGAATATTTTTAGAAGTGAATCAGCTTGGCTTGCCTTTTCCCCCCCATCTACTGAACTCATTTTCACTACCAGTAAGCTTACATTTGAACCTATGCACTTAGTTCTCTGGTAGTGTAACATTCTTATCAAGTTACTATACTCTTCTTGCCCTGGTAATCAGTATTTTGGGAGCTTTTGGTGTATCAATAATAGAGCAAAATTACCATGGCTAGAACTGAATACCCTATATTTATAATTATGGTGGCTGATTTCTATTGCATGCTTATCGAATACCAGGAATTAGGATAAATTTATATTGTCTCATTTAATTTTTGCAAATCTTTGAGACGAGAGTATTATTGACCTTATTCTATAGATGAAGCTTAGACTCTCTAATGCATTAGAATGAGGAGGAATATTGTTAGTGTATTTCTGGAAAGCCTTATTTAATAGTAGTAGCCTTAATTTTTTGTTTAGTCACTTATGTTAATGAGTTTTGCTGGACTATCTGAAATATTTTGTAAGTTATTACTGTGTGCAGGAAAGTAAAATCAACAAAAATATATCTGAGAGGGGAAGGAGAAAAACCTCTTATTCAGTAAAACCTGCGAAAGTCAGAACCTGTGTAAGGCAGAAACCTGTCAGAGAAGGAAAACTCAAATATTTTCCACTAATAGAGAGCCATTGAAAAGTGGTAAGACTGCACCCTGTCAAAGGCGGAAAACTTGTGAGACCCGGAAAAACGAGGCAGTCCTGTTGAATTCTGGCTCTCAACATGTTTTACTATATTTGAATTGCTTTGGAACCTGTAACGCTGTGTGCTGTGTTTGATCTCATTTTAAAGATTGTAATTTTTTCAGTGTCTTTTAAAAAGAATTAACAGCTTTATTGAGATATAATTTGTTGTTGTTAGTTGTCATCGAGTTGGCTCCAACTCATGGTGACCTTATGTATAACAGAAGAAAATGTTGCCCAGTTCTTCATGATCATTGGTGTATTTGAGTCCATTGTTGTGGCTGTTGTCTCAGTCCATCTCACTGAGAATTTCCCTCATTTTTGCTGACCCTTTACATTACCAAGCATGCTGTCTTTTTTTAGTGATTGGACCTTCTTGATGATGTGTCAAAAGTAAGTGAGCCAAAGTCTCACCATCCTGCCTTCTAAGGAGCATTCTGCTTGTATTCTAAGACTGATTTGTTCGTTCTTCTGGCCAAACCAAAACCCATTGCCGTCAAGTTCATCCTGACTCATAAGTTCACAGTATAGTCCATATTCTTTGCCATCAACACAATTTGAATACGTAATTCTTTTTCTGTCTTCCTTTTTCATTGCCCAGCTTTTGTATGCACACGAGGTGATTGAAAAGGCCATGGCATGAGTCAGGTGCATCTTATTTTACAGATGAGGAAACTTAGGCCCTCTAATTCATTAGAATGAGGAAGAATATTACTAGTCATCAAAGTGACATGTTTACTTTTTAAAACTTTAAAGAGGTTGCACTAAGCAAAGGACAGGGTGGATAAATCCTACCTTCATTGCTAACTATGTGGTAAGGATCAGCATGAATCCAGTCCCTAAAATGTAGGGGTAGATCCAGGCCTCACCTTCCCACTCTTCCATTTTTGTTGCCAGCTGCTCACATGGCATGCTGTCTTTCTTTGACCCTAGCCACCCAGAGTTGGATGTGAGCTCACAAGTTAGATACCATGCAGTATTTCTCAGACTATCCCCACCCGGAGCTAGGTCGGAGCTCACAAGTTAAAAGGATACCATCTTTTAGACTGCCAAATAGGCAGATGCCAACCCCTGCTGGCTCTCCCTGCCCCTGTGGGTTCGTTAATTCACTGGGACAACTCACAGAATCTCAAGGAGAGTGCGCTTTACTTACTACAGATTTACTACAACCAAAAAAGAATACAGAGAAAGAGATGCATAGGGTGAAGTCTGGAAGGGGTCACAGCGGAGCTTCCATGTCCCAAAAAGGGATGTGCTACCCTCTCCCATGCATGGTCACCAACCAAGAAGCTCCATCTGAGCCTCCATTTTCAGGGCTTTTGTTGACCTCATCACGTGGCTATGATAGATTACGTCATGCCTCATGAGGTTTAGTCAGCATTGGGCCCCTAGGTGGTCCCCCTTTGTCTGGTCAGTCCCCATTCATTAACTGCAGGTGTTGGTACAACTTGAAAGAATCAAGAACAAAAGACCAGACTGCTTATTGCAAGGTAATTCCACACTTTGCGGAAGTCTTTTGTGGCATATTGGCCCAATATAATACATTGATTTCTTGACTGCTGCTTTCATAGACATTCACCATTGATCCAAATAGAATGAAAGTACTGACAACTTCAATTTTTTTCCAATTTATCATGGTATTGTTTATCAGTCCAGTTGTGAGGATTTTCATTTTTCTCACGTTCAGTCATATCAATACTGAAGGCTCTAGTCTTTAACCTTCATCAGTAAGTGCTTCAAATCATCTTCATTTTCTGCAAGAATGGTTGTTTCATCTGCGTACCTCAGGTTGTTTACTGAGTCTTCTCCCAATCCTGTTGACACGTTCTTCATATAGTTCAGGTTCTTGGATTATTTGTTCAGCGTATAGATTGAATAAGTAAGGTAAAAGGATACAACCCTGCCACACGCTATTTTAAATTTGGAACCACACAGTAGCCCCTTGTTCTGTTTGAATGATGGCCTCTTGATCCATGTACAGGTTTTGTATGAGCCATAATTAAGTGTTCTGAAATTCACATTCTTCGTAATGTTATCAATAATTTATTATGATCCACACAGTCAGATGCCTTTGTGTTGTCGATAAAACACAAGTAAACATCTTTCTGATATTCTCTGCTTTTGGCCAAGGTCATCTGAAATCAGCAATGATATCCCTCATTTCACAAAATATAACTTATATACCATAAATTCACTGATTTTAAGTCTCCTATTTTTGGTATATTTACAATGTTGTGTAGCCATCCCTGCAATCTAATTTTAGAACATTGCCATCACTCTTGAAAGGAAATTTCATGCCCATTTGCAGCCACTCTACATTCCCACTCACAGCTCTAGGCAACCACCAACCTACCTTGTATCTCTATGGATTTACCTTTTTTGGACATTTCATGTAAGTGGAATCATACAGTATGTGTTCTCTTGTGTCTGGCTTCTTTCATTGATCATAATATTTTTGAGGTTTATCCTTCTGAGATTTATATATGTTGTAGCATGTATCAGTACCTTGTTTCTTTTTATTGTCAAATGATTTTTCCATTGTGTGAGTATATGTCATTGTGTTTATCACTCACCAGTTGATAGACATTTTGGTTGTTTCCACTTTTTGGCCACTGTGAATAATTTTGCTAACAATAACAAGTCTTTGTGTGGACATATGTTTCATTTCTCTTGAGCAAATAACCTGGAATTGGGATTGCTGTACCATATGGTGATTTGTTTAACTTTTGAGAAACTGCCAAATTGTTTTCTAAAATGGTTGCAACATTATACGTTTTACCTTATCCTTGTAAACACTTGTTATCGGCTGTCTTTTTTACTTTAGCCATCCTGTTGTTGCATTGTTGTTAGGTGCCATTGAGTGGGTTCCAACTCCTAGCGACCCTGTGTACAACAGAACAAAACACTGCCCGATCCTGCGCCATCTTCATAATCGTTGCCATGCTTGAGCCCATTGTTGCAGCCACTGTGTCAGTCCATCTCGTTGAGGGTCTTCCTCTTTTTTGCTGAACCTCAACTTTACCAAGCATGATGTCCTTCTCCAGGGACTGATCCGTCCTGATAACATGTCTAAAGTATGTGAGACGTAGTCTCGCCATCCTTGCTTCTAAGGAGCATTCTGGTTGTGCTTCTTCCAAAACAGATTTGTTCATTCTTTTTGGCAGTCCACGGTATATTTAAAATTCTTCACCAACACCACAGTTCAGAGGCATTAGTTCTTCGATCTTCTTATTCATCATCCAGCTTTTGCGTACGTATGAGGTGATTGAAAATACCATGGCTTGGGTCAGGCGCGCCTTAGTCTTCAAGGTGACATCTATGTTTCTCAACACTTTAAAGAGGTCTTTTGCAGCAGATTTGCCCAATGCAGCGCGTCCTTTGATCTCTTGACTGCTGTTTCCGTGGGTGTTGATTGTGTATCCAAGTAAAATGAAATCCTTGACAACTTCAGTCTTTTCTCTGTTTATCATGATGTTGCTTATTGGTCCAGTTGTGAGGATTTTTGTTTTGTGTTGTGGTGTAATCCATTCTGAAGGCTGTGGCCTTTGATCTTCATCAGTAAGTGCCTCAAGTCCTCTTCACTTTCAGCAGGCAAGGTTGTGTCATCTGCATATTGCAGGTTGTTAATGCATCTTCCTCCACTCTTGATGCCCCGTTCTTCTTCATAGAGTCCAGCTTCTTGGATTATTTGCTCAGCATACAGATTGAATAGGTATGGTGAGAGGATACAACCCCGAGGCACACCTTTCCTGAGTTTAAACCATGCAGTATCCCCTTGTTCTGTTCGAACAGCTGCCCCTTGATCTGTGTACAGGTTCCTCATGAGCACAGTTAAGTGTTCTGGAGTTCCCATTCTTCGCAATGTTATCCATAATTTGTTATGATCCACACAGTCTAATGACTTTGCGTAGTCAATAAAACACAGATAAACATCTATCTGGTATTCTCTGCTTTCAGCCATGATCCATCTGACCTCAGCAGTGATATCCCTGCTTCCACGTCCTCTTCTGAATCCAGCTTGAATTTCCAGCAATACCCTGTCGATATACTGCTGCAGCTGCTTTTGAATGATCGTCAGCAAAATTTTACTTGCATGTGATATTAATGATATTGTTTGATAATTTCTGCATTCAGTTGGATCACTTTTCTTGGGAATAGGCATAAATATGGATCTCTTCCAGTCGATTGGCCAGGTAGCTGTCTTCTAAATTTCTTGGCATAGAAGAGTGAGCACTTCCAGTGCTGCATACATTTGTTGAAACATCTCAATTGATACTCCGCCAATTCCTGGAACCTTGTTTCTTGCCAGTACCTTCAGTGCAGCTTGGATTTCTTCCTTCGGTACCATTGGTTCCTAATCATATGCTACTTCCTGAAACGTTTGAAATGTTTGAACGTCGACCAATTCTTTTTGACACCAATTCTTTTTTAACTTCCTAGTGGGTGTTAAATGGTATTTCATTGTGATTTTCTTTTGAATTTCCCTTAAAGCTAATGGTTTTGAGCATTTTTTCATGAGCTTATTGGCTATCTGTATATCTTTGGAAAATATCTATTTATATCTTTTCCTCAGCTTTTAATTGGGTTATTTGTCTTTTTAGTATTGAGTTGTAAGAGTTATTTGTATATTATTTATATATTCTGGATACAAGTCTTTTGTTAGGTATATGATTTGCCAGTATTTTCTCCCTTTCTGTGGCTTGCTTTTCACTTCTTGATGGTCTCCTTTGAAGCATGACAGTTTTAATTTTAATGAACTTCCATTTATCTTTTTCTTTTTTCCTTGGTTGCTGTGCTTTTAGTGTCATACCTAAGAAACCATTGCCTAATCTAAGATTATGAAGGTTTATCTGATGTTTTTTCTAAGAGTTTTAGCTCTTAGATTTAGGTCTTTGATCCATTTTGAGTTAATTGTTGTGTATAGTCTGAGGTAGGGATCTAAATTCATATTTTTCCCTGTGAAAATTCAATTGTACCAGCACCATTTGCCGAAAAAACTGTAACTTTCCTATTGAATATTCTTCGCACCTTTGATAAATATCAGTTGACTGTAAATTAAGAGTTTATTTCTGGACTGTCAGTTCTGTTCCATTGGTATATATGTCTATCCTTATGCCAGTACCACCTTGTCTTGATTACTGTAGCTTAGTACCATTTTGAAATTGGGAAATATGAGTCCTTCAACTTTTTTCTTTTTTTTTCAAAATTGATTTTGCCATTTTGTATCCTTTGCATTTCCATATGAATTTTAGGATCAGCATGTCAATTTTAACAAACAAACCCAGCAAGCATTTTGATATGGATTGTGTTGAATCTGTAGACCAATTTGGGGAGTATTGCCATCTTAACAATATTAAGTCTTTCTATCAGTGAACAAGGGATGTCTTCCCATTTATTTACCAGTTGCCATCAAATTGATTCTGACTTGTGGTGACCCCTTGAGTGCCAGAGTAGAACTGTGCTCCCTAAGATTTTCAGTGGCTGAATTCTTGGAAGTAGATGGCCAGGCTTTTCTTCTGAGGCATCTGTGGGTGGACCTAAACTTCTAACCACTTGGTTAGCAGTGAGTTTATTACTCATTTGCACCACCCAGGAGCTCCTTCCATTTATTAATGTCCTCTTTAAATTCTTTTACCAATGTTTTGTAGTTTTCAGTGTATCCTGGGCTGCTTTTGTTAAATTTATTCCTAAGCATTTTATTCTTTTTGATGCTATTGTGAATGGAATCATATTCTTAGTTTTATTTTGTGGCTGTTTGTTGCTACTATATAGATGTGGAATTGATTTTTGTATGTTGATCTTGTATATTGTGACCTTATTTAATTCATTTTTTGTTGTTGTGTGCATTGAGTCGATTCCACCTCATAGCAATCTTATATGACAGAATAGAACTGACCCATAGGGTTTCCGAGGCTGTAATCACCCTTTGACATAGACGACTATCTTTTCCCTATCAAAGCAGGAAACAGGAGATTTATTATGTAGAGAAATTGAACCAGAGAGGTTCCAGGTATGGTGACACCCAGCACAGCAGGGAGTGAGGGTAAAGAAAAAGGATGAAAAGAGAGATGATCTTTTAGTCCTTCAGCACCCTTTCCCAGTTGGTTCCTGCAGTGTTAACTACTATACTTAAACTCTTTATTAGGAAATTTGTGGGTTCTTTTCTGGAAAGAAAGCTGCCCAAGAAAAGACACATAAGTAATGATATTTGGCAGGATACTTGCTCCATGCCCTACAGCAAAAACTTTCAGTTGACAGATTCTCCCCATGCACCCTGAGTTTACAATCAATTTTTTAAAACTGTGTTTTAAAAAAAATTATTTATTTATGATTATTTTTGATGAAAATATACATGGCAAGAGATACACCATTTCAACAATTTCTACATGTACAATTCAGTGACATTGATTAAATTCTTCAAGTTATGTAACCATTCTCTCTGTCCTTTTCCAAATTATTTTACCACCATGAATGTAAACTCATTGCCCCCTAAGCTTCTCATCTAACCTTTTGAGTTGTTGTTGTCAATTTGCTCCCATATAGATAATTTTTTAAAAGAGCACAATGCTTAAGGCAGACATACTTGACAAATTAAGCTAAACTATCGTCTGGCGTAAAGAAGACTTTACGGGATTGTTTAGGTTTGAGGTTTGAAGTTTAAAGGTCATCCCAAGACAGTAGTTTCAGTGGTTCATTCAGCCTCAGTGGCTCCAGAAGTCTGGATTCCATTGAGAATTTGGAATTCTCTTCTACTCTTCCCCCTTTTGACCAGGATTCTTCTATAGGATCTTTCATCAAAATGTTTAGTAATGGTAGCTAGGCAGCATTGGTTCTTCTTGTCTCATGGCAGAAGAGGCGGTTTTTCATGGAGGCAACCAAACACACATTCCATTTCCACTTTTGATTCCTGAAAAACAGTTTATTCTTAATATGAATAGACAGCAGAATATTTCTAGACTGCAAAAAAAGTTTCTAACATGAAAAACAGACATAAACAGATAAATACAACTTGGAGGAAAGGAACAGTAGAGCGAACAACAAGAAGATAACTTCAAAAGTAAAAGAAAATGATAATATCTCAGAGTTGTAAAAGGAAATGATGTACGTAACTGAAATAGAGATTAAAAGCTTTATTCAGGGATATGCATAATGGATAACCTGCAGACCAGGTGGCTTTCTGATGAAGCAGGCTTTTTATAGGATAAGGGAAGGTTGAATATGTGTTCTTGTGGTTTTGACTTAGGCAGCAGTTTTTGACTTTCAATTGAAACTCAGTTGGGAGTTGTTCCTACCTTTGTGCCTCTCACTCAGGGTCGTCATAGCCATCAGTACAGTATTTTCTAAGGATTTTTTGCCAGTCTTGTGGCTTATCAGCTAGTCAAAGTTCATAGGGTGGAAGAAGTAGGTAGCAAAAAGGAAAGGGAGCAAAGGCAGAAAGCAAGGGGGAAACTGGAGACCTTTTACTATGCTTATTTTGTCCTTTTGCAGATTGATACCACAACTATTAAGGATCCCTGGTGGCACAGTGGTTAAGTGTTCTGCTAACCGAAGGGTTGGTGATTCAAACCTACCCAGCCACTGTGTGGAAGAAAAGACCTGGCAATCTGCTCCCATAAAGATCACAGCCTAGGAAAACCTATGGGGCAGTTCTTCTCTGTCATATAGGGTGGCTATGAGTCAGAATCGACTCAATGATACATCACCATAACCACAACAACGACATTAAGAATAGACAGGAAACTATTAAAAGTGGCATTTAGAGAACAACAAAGAGTTCTTGAAAATTAAAAATAGGGTAGTAGAAATACAAGAATCCAATAGAAGATAAAACTAGAATTTCCTTCCAGAAAATCGAATAAACAGATGAAGCGAGAGACAATAGGAGAGAAAAGGTAAGGAAATTAGAGCATCAAGTTAGGTAGTACCAAAAACCTGTTGCTATCAAGTCAATTCTGACTCATAGTGACCCTATAGGACAAAGCAGAACTGCCCCACAGGGTTTCCATGGCTGTAATCGTTACGGAAGCAGACTGCCACATCTTTCTTCTGCGGAGCGGCTGGTGAGTTTGAACTGCCAACCTTTCAGTTAGCAGCTGAGTACTTAACCACTGCACCACCAGGGCTCCTTAACTAGGTGGTACGATAGCTAGATAACAGGAATGCCAAGTAGAATAGAGAAAAGGGAGGGAAGAATTTATCAAAGAAATACTATAAGACATTTCTAAGATCTGAAGAATGTACATTTCATACGGAAAAGGCTTAATGAGTGCCTGGCACTATGAATGAGGGGTTTAGGGAGTTAAGCAGGGGGAGGGGGAAAAAGAAAACCCTCTCCTAAGTTCATCATCACGAGATTTCAGAACACTAAAGGTAAAGAAAAGATCTTGACAGCTTCCAGAGGTTTAAAAAAAAAGTCACATACACAGGATCAGGAATCACAGTGACATTTAATTTCTCAGGAGCAAAACTGAAAGCTAGCAGATCACAAAGTAGTGCTTGCAAAATTTAGAGAGAAAAGATTTTCATCTTGACTTTCTGTACCCAAACCATCTCAAGACATTTGTAGACATGGAGTTCTCAGAAAAATCACCTTCCACGTACCCTTTCTAGGAAGGCTATTTTAGGATATGCTTCACTAAAATGGGAGCATAAAAGGGCACACTTTTTTTTCTAGAGGGCCATGTAATAAATAATTTAGGATTTGTGAGCCACATACTGTCTCTGCTGCATATTCTTCTTCATTTTTCCTTTCTCCTCCTCTCCTGCCCTTTCTTCCCTTTTCCTCTTTAATATTCAACATAACCCTTTAAAAATGTAAAAGTCATTCATAGGTCATCGTGTTGTTAGGTGTCCTTGAATCTACTCTGACTCATAGTGACCTTGTGGATAACAGAACGAAATATTGCCCAGTCCTGTGCCGTCTTACTGATTGTTGGATGTTTGAGTCCATTGGTTTGGCTGTTGTGTCAATCCATTTAATTGAGGGTTGCTCTCATTTTGGCTGTCCCTCTACTTTACCAATTATGATGTTCTTTTCTAGCAGTTGTTCTTTCTGGATGACATGTCCAAAGTAAGTAAGATGGAGTATTGCCATCCTCACTTCTAAGGAGCATTCATAGCTCACAGGCCTTAGAAAAACAGACCATATACCTGTAATTTGCCGGAAGTTTACTGCTGTAGTCTAAGAATAAGGAATATATGGAATACAGAAAGCAGAGTATTCAGGAAACAGAATTCACCAGGAGACAGGCAAAGGAAAGTCCCAGAATAAATAAAAAAGGAAGTCCCAGGATAACAGGCCTAGAGGGCAGTTATTCTAGAATGTATCAAAAGCTGGAGGGTTCCAGGAAGGAGATCTCCAAGAAAAAAGAACTGGAGTTGATAGGCTACCTGATGTCTTTGGCCATATTGAGAGGAGTTATGTATCTGTGTGAAAGAATTTTAGTGAAACATAAGTGATGACTCACAGCAACCCTATAGTGACAATACATGGAAAACTAAATATATTCAATGCACACAGAAAATTAGATAATTATTAACTCCTAGGAAAAGGAAATATTGTGCAAGAAAGAAAATTAACCACAGTGACTGATTGGCTTGCTCAGAAGAATATTTTGAGAAATAGAGTTTTAATTCTCCTGGAATCCAGATTTCTGAGGTTTATGTAGGTTGGAGTAACCCACCGAGGCCATTACCCTGAGATACTGTTTTGAACCTTGAGCCTTGAAGAATCTGGTTTCTAAAAGTCATCTTTATGTCAAACAGTGATCTAGATAAATAAGTAAAGAGCATTATGCCTTGGGCTTTGTGCTCTTTTGAGGAGTTATCTATATGCAGTTTCCAGAAACAGAATCTCAGGGTCAGACTAGAAGCTGTGTTTTAGGGTAAATTGTTATTATATAAACACTTTTCTGGCCTCATTTCCTTAGCAACATCAATAAAAATCTTTGGAAGTTCTTTCTCTTTGGAACATTTTTGACTCCCTGTGGAACATTTTTGACTCCCTAGTTGAAATGTTACAAATTTAGAAATCGTATATTAAATGAAATTCAGTTTCTATTATATGCTTAATATGACTTTTGTTTTAACAATTCATGTAAGAATTAGTACTGATTATGGATTTAAACACAATTTGTGATACAATTGGGAGATGAAGGGAACAAAATAACAGCACAAAATACTCCTCCTTATCAGTGGTTGTTGTCTTAAAAAAATCAGTGGCAGTAATTACTAGAAAAAAATAGCTGGAAGTTTTAAAAATGATTACATTGGGGGATGAAGAGGGATTTTTTATTAGTATTTTTATAGTACTGTTAGATCTTTTAAACTATGTACATGTGCTACCTTGATAAAAATAAAAAATAATGAAACAGAAGAGATCCCTTGCAATTCTGCTTCTTAAATAATCATTTAACAATCCTTCCAGTATTTTTCTTTTGATTATTCTATATAGTGCTTTTCTTATGTAACATTGTAACGTACTTTTTTCATTATGTTTTTACAAATTATTTGTAATTTTAAAATGTATGTATATAATTATTATTTTTTTGTTTAGTTGAGAATATGTACAGCAAAACGTATACCAATTCAACAGTTTCTACATGTATAATCCAGTGACATTGATTACATTCTTCGAGTTGTGCAACCATTCTCACCCTTCTTTTCTGGTTGTCCTCCCCCATTCACATAAAATCACTGTCTCTTAAGTTTCCTGTCTAATCTTTGGAGTTGCTGTTGTCAGTTTCGTACCATATAGATAGATCTTAACACAGTCCTCAAGGCAGACGTTCTTTACTAGTTATGCTAAACTACTGTTTGGTTTAAAGATGACTTCAGGGAACATTTTTGGTTTAAGGTTTAAAAATTTTGTCAGGGCAATAGTTTCAGGGGTTCATCCAGCCCCGTGGCTCCAGAAAGGCTGGAGTCCATGAGAATTAGAAATTCTGTTCTTCAGTTTTTCCCTTTTGATCAAGATTCTTTATATAGAGTCATCAAAACTTTCAGTAATGTAGCTTGGCACCACCCAGTTCTTCTGGTCTTATGACAAAGGAGACATCTGTTCATGGTGGCAGTTAGCCACACATTCCATATCCTCCTCCTGTTCCTGACTCTCCTTCTTCCTCTTTTGCTCCAGGCAAATAGAGACCAATTTTTTTTTTTTGCCTTGAATGGCTGCCTGCAAGTTTCTAAGACCCCAGGCACTACGCAGTGAACTAGGTAGAAGGTAGATAGGACAGAAGCACTAAACACATTATTAGGCCAGTTAACTGGGATGTCCCATGAAACCATGACCCTAAACCTCCAAACCAAGGAACCAAATCCCACGAGGTTTTTGGTTGTACATAAGCAACCCCAGCAGCTAAACTCTTTTTTTTTGTTGTTGTTGTAAAGATATCTCTCACACAACTTTTGCCAGTTCAAATTTTTACAAGTGTACAACTGTTTACAACAATTAAAATAATTGGCTGTACAACCCTCCCCTTAATCAGTGCAGTTATTCCATTACTGTAAACAGAAACTCAGTGCACCATAAACAGTAACCCCTCTTGCCCTCTCTCTCCTGCTCCTGTAACCACTAATAAACTTTGGTCTTTATGCATTTGCCTGTTCTTGTCTTTTTATATAAGTGACATCATACAATATTTGTCTATTTGTGATTGACTTTTTTTTTTAGTTGTACTTTGGATGAAAGTTTACAGAACAAACTAGCTTCTCATTAAATAGTACACATACTGTTTTGTGACATTGGTTACCAACCACATGACATGTTAGCACTCTTCTCTTCTTGATCTTGGGTTCGCTATTATCAGCTTTCCTGTCCTTTCCTGCGTTCTTGTCTTTGCCCCTGGGCTGGTGTGCCCGTTGAGTCTCATTTTGTTTTATGAGCCTGTCTCATCTTTGGCTGAAGGGTGAACCTCAGGAGTGACCTCATTACTGAGCTAAAAGGGTGTCTGGAGGCCATACTCTCAGGGTTTCTCCAGTCTCTATGAGACCAGTAAGTCTGGTCTCTCTTTTTTTCTTCTTTTTTTTTTTTTTTGTGAGTTGGAATTTTGTTCTGCGTTTTTCTCAACCTCTGTCTGGGACCCTCTATTGTGATCCCTGTCAGAGCAGTCAGTGGTGGTAGTTGTGCTGGACTCAGTCTGGTGGAGGCTGTGGTAGTTGTGGTCCGTTAGTCATTTGAACTAATCTTTCCCTTATGTCTTTGGTTTTCTTAATTCTCCCTTGCTCCAGACAGGATGAGACCAGTGGAGTATCTTAGATGGCTGCTCACAACGTTTTAAGACCCCAGACTCTACTTACCAAAGTGGAATGTAGAATATTTTCTTTATAAAATATGTTATACCAGTTGAGCTACATGATCCCCGAGACCATGGTCCCCACAGCCTGCAGCCCAGTAATTTGGTCCCTTAGGGAGTTTGGATGTGTCTGTAGAGCTTCTCTGACCTTGCCTTGGACAAGTTGTGCTGGCTTCCCCAGTATTGTGTACTGTCTTACCCTTCGCCAGAGTTACCACTTATCTATTGTCTAGTTAGTGTTTTTCCATCCCCACCCTTCCCCTCCCTCGAAACCATCAAAAATTGTTTGTTTTTGTGTGTAAACCTTCTCATGAGTTTTTATAGTAGTGGTCTCACACAGTATTTGTCCTTTCGTGATTGACTTATTTCACTCAGCATAATGCCCACCAGATGCATCATGAGATGTTTCACAGATTCATCATTGTTCTTTATCGTTTCGTAGTATTCCATTGTGTATATGTACCATAGTTTGTTTATCCATTTATCTGTTGATGAACATCTGGGTTGTTTCCATCTTTTTGCTATTGTGAACAATGCTGCAGTGAACATGGTGTGCACGTGTCTGTTGGTATGACGGTCCTTATTTCCCTAGGATATAATCCTAGGAGTGGGATTGCTGGATCATGTGTATGGTATTTCTATTTCTGGCTTTTTAGGGAAGTGCCATATTGTTTTCTAAAGTGGTTGTACCATTTGCTTTCCCACCAGCAGTGCATAAGAGTTCCAGTCTCCCTGCAGCCTCTCCAACATTTGTTATTTTCTGTTTTTTTGGTTGACTTGAGTGTGTGGTTTAATTTGGAATACTGGATTCTTGTTTACTGTGTTCTTTAATATTGTGAGTTTGTTAATCATTACTACAGTAGGTCTAATGGCAAAGGATATGATAGGATTCTTTGGCCATTCATGTTTCTTAGGTCTCCATTCTTACTGCATTTGAAGCAATTCCTGGTTCGAATGGAAAGTGTCACCTCTTGGGGCTGTCAGTGCCCCCACTTAGTCATAAATGTAATATGCTTACCTTGTTCTTGTTTTGAATCTTGCTGAACTCCCACACACAGTGGGTCCACCAGAATGTTGCACACATTGCACATCCTTGAATGGTGTAGAGGAATGGGGCATCCTCAAACACTGTGTGATCAGGGCAGCAAGGAACTGCAGCCACACACACTGCAGCGTATCTTCTCTGCTCATGTGCATACTCCATTGTCCCATGAGCTTCAGCACAACTTCAAAGATGAAATCGTTAATTATTTCAAGACAGTGACAGCAGAACATTAAACTAAGTGAGGGTCCTTTTTGAGCTCAGGACACTATATGCTATGAAGGCCACAAGCCCATGAAGCCAACCCTCTATGCAAGTGAAACAAGGCTAAAATGGGTAGCCTCCAAGGGAAAAGAAGATTTTTCATTAATAGGTGAGAAGAAAACTTGAAGTGTAGCAGAAATTGAGTGTGAAAGGAGAGTAGGGCGGCAGAGCCATCCAATTTTTCCTGCTGTATGAATGAGTTATGGATTGAAAATATTCATTGAATTAGTGCTTTGGTACCTCAGAGCATTGTAGTCTTTTGCGTTAAGTTCCAGGGTTTTAATATTAAAATACCAGCTGACTTGCTCAAAAGCTTCTTGCATTAGCATTTGGGCATTTGCCAGGTAGCAAATCAATGTACTGGGAAGGTATAGTCCAAGGCAGACTCCAATGATGATTATTCTTTAGAGTCCCTGAAGTTGTTGTAACCCTAATGAATATTTTTATCCAAATTATAGCAAAGTATACTTGTCTTGTTGTTCTCTTTTTAGCTGTCCTTTACTCTTTGTTGTTACGGTGAAATATAATGCACCTACAAAAAAAATGAGTTAAAGAGAAATAGATAGTGTTATGAATTGAATTGTGTCCCCCAAAAATGTATGTCAACTTGCCTAGGCCACAGTTCCCAGTATTGTGTGATTGCCCACCATTTTGTCATCTGATGTGATTTTCCTCTGTGTTGTTAATGAGGTGGGATCAGCAGCAATTATGTTAATGAGGCAGGATTCGATCTACAAGATTAGGTTGTGTCTTAAACCAATCTCTTTTGGGATGTAAAAGAGAGAAGCAAGCAGAGAGACAGGGGGACATCATACCACCAAGATAGTAGAGCCAGGAGTGCACGTCCTTTGAACCTGGGGTCCCTGTGCTGAGAAGCTTCTAGAGCAGGGGAAGATTGATAACAGGGATCTCCTCCAGAGCCAACGGAGAGAGAAAGCGTTCCCCTGGAGCTGACGCCCTGAATTTGGACTCGCAGCTTCCTAAACTGTGAGAGAATAAACTTCTGTTTGTTGAAGCCACCCACTTGTGATATTTCTGTTGTAGCAGCACTAGACAACTAAGACAGATAGTTTTTAATGAATTATTTCTTATTATGTATCGCTGTCAGTTGGAATCAACTCAGTGGCAGTGGGTTTGGTTTTTTCAATTACAGTATATAATTTAATATATTTTTATAAGGTAAATACTCGTGTAACCACCACCTGGGTACAGAATAGAAAACAAATGGCTTTTCTAACATTATATATTTTCATATTTAAGATTATTAAAATTACTATTGTGATAATAATTTCCCAAATTATTTAGAAAATTACTAAGTCATACAGTAGTTCTGCAGTTTTAAATCTTCATAAAAACATAGTCTCATTTCCTGACTGTAAAAAATATCTACTTACCTCAGAACCTGCTATACAGCTACAGTAAGCAAAACAGCCTGGTACTGGTACAACGACAGACACATTGACCAGTGGAAGAAAATCAAGAACTCAGACGTAAATCCATCCACCTGCAGTAACCTGATCTTTGACAAAGGCCCAAAGTCCATTAAATGGGGAAAAGCCAGTCTTTTTAATAAATGGTGCTGGCAAAACTGGATGTCCATCTGCAAAAAAATGAAATGGGACCCATACCTCACACCATAGACAAAAACTAATTCAAAATGGACCGAAGATCTAAATATAAAACCAAAAACTATAAAGATCATAGAAGAAAAAATAAGGTCAACACTAGAGGCCCTAATATATGGCATAAATAGGGTACAAACCATAACTAACAATACCCAAACACCAGAAGATAAGCTAGATAACTGGGATCTTCTAAAAATTAAACACTTAAGCTCATCAAAAGACTTCACCAAAAGAGTAAAAGAGAACCTGCAGACTGGGAAAAAATTTTTGACTATGACAAATGTGACAAAGGTCTAATCTCTAAAATCTATGGGAAAATCTAACACCTCTGCAACAAAAAGACAAATAAGCCAATTAAAAAATAGACAAAGGATATGAAGAGATACTTCACCAGAGAAGACATTTAGGTGGCTAACAGACATATGAGGAAATGTTCCCAATCATTAGCCGTTAGAGAAATGCAAATCGAAAGTACGATGAGATACCATCTCACCCCAACATTATTGGCACAAATCAAAAAAACAGAAAATAACAAATATTGGAGAGGCTGCAGGAAGATTGAAACTCTTATGAACTGCTAGTGGAAATGTAAAATAGTACAGTCATTTTGGAAAACAGTATGGTGCTTCTTTAAAAAGCTAGAAACAGAAATGCCATACGATCCAGCTATCCCACTCCTAGGAATATATCCTAGAGAAATAACGACCGTCAGATGAATAGACATATACACACCTGTGTTTACTGCAGCATTATTCACAATAGGAAAAAGATGGAAACAACCTAGATGCCCATCAACAGATGAATGGATAAACAAACTATGGTACATACACACAATGGAGTACTATGCGACGATAAAGAACAATGATGAATCTGTGAAGCATCTCACAACATGGATGAATCTGGAGGGCATTATGCTGAGTGAAATAAGTCAATCACAAAAGGACAAATATTGTATGAGACCACTATTATAAAACCTCATGCAGTGATTTACACACAGAAAGAAACAGTCTTTGATGGTTACTAGGGAGGGGAGGGATGGGGAGGGAAAAACACTAACTAGACAATAGATAAATGGTAACTTTGGTGAAGGGTAAGACAGTACACAATGCTGGGGAAGTCAGCACAGTTTATCCAAGGCAGTGTCATGGGAGTTTCATAGACACATCCAAACTCTCTGAGGGTCCAAATTACTGGACTGAGGGCCGTGGGGACCATGGGCTCGGGGAACATCTAGCTCAATTGGCATAACATAGTTTATAAAGAAATTATTCTACATCCTACTTTGGTGAGTATCGTCTGGGGTCTTAAAACGTTGTGAGCAGCCATCTAAGATATTCCACTGGTCTCAGCCTCGTCTGGAGCAAGGGAGAATGAAGAAAACCAAAGACACAAGGGAAAGATTAGTCTAAAGGACTAATGGACCACAACTACCTCGGACTGAGTCCAGCACAACTAGATGGTACCTGGCTACCACCACCAACTGCTCTGCCTGGGATCACAATAGAGGGTCCCAGACAGAGCTGGAGAAAAATGTAGAACAAAATTCTAACTCCCAAAAAAAGACCAGACTTAAACTGGTCTGACAGATACTGGAGAAACCCTGAGAGTATGGCCTCCGGACACCGTTTTAACTCAGTAATGAAGTCACTCCTGAGGTTCACCGTTCAGCCAAAGGTTAAAGGCCCATAAAACAAAACGAGACTAAATGGGCACACCAGCCCAGGGGCAAGGATGAGAAGGCAGGAGGAGACAGGAAAGTTGGTAGTGCAGAACCCAAGGTTGAGAAGGGGAGAGTGTTGACCTGTCGTAGGGTTGGCAACCAATGTCACAAAACAGTATGTGTATTAGTTGTTTAATGAGAAAGTAATTTGCTCTGTATACCTTCATCTGAAGTACAAAAAAAGAAAAATCTACTCATTTCATTAGTCATTTGATAATGTTTGGCCAGGTAAATATGAACTATTTACCAGTCCTTAAAAAAATTGACATTTTCCTTTATATAAATAATGCTTATTATAGATAAGTTAGAAAAAAAGACAATTAAAAAGAGGAAAAAAAAAAAGGCACACAGTCTTACTACACAGAGATAAGCAGTCACCCTTTAAAATTTAAAGACTTAAGAGACTACATGCCAGTCCACTGAGTAACTTTATCATGGTTACTTAATCATTCTGTTGTTGCTGGGCATTTAAAATTGTTTTTTTGTTCTTTGCTGTTCTATATAATACCATGATGGATATCTTTGTGTATGACCTTTTCCCCCCTATATTTCATATTTTCTTTAATACAGAATCCCAGATATGGAATTATTTTGTCAAGAGTACGGTGAACACTCACACACCCTTTATCTAGAATCACCAGTTAACATTTTCCCACATTTGTCCTCTCTCAGTTTCTTTTATACATGCATTTGAGTATCACATTTACACATATGTATGTACACATATATAAAGTCATGTGCCCCATAACATCTGTTCAGGCATTGTCCAACTGCATATACGTCCATTGTCCCATAAGGTTGTAATAGAATTCAGAAATCCTAACTGGAGAATGGGACATAGCAGATGTAACCTCAAAAATGAAAAAATTCTCCAAGCTGTTAAAGGATCGGCTCCAGTGAAAGCTACAAGGGTAGTGAAAATGTGAGAGGGACCTATATCACATATGGAGAAATTGCTAATGATGCAAATTGAGAACCAAACACAGAAATGAATCCCTTTCAGCACGTTGATGATCACTGCTAACGCACGAAGCTTGTTCGAGATGCTTAAAGAAAAAGCAGGACCAGACAATGATATTAAGTATAGTGCTAGCTTTGGGTGGTTAAAGCGCTTCAAACAGCGTTTATCGCTGCATAATGTGACAATGAGTCTGTGAGTGCTGATGTGAAGTCTGCAGCAGAATTTGTTGAAATCTTAGATAAAGTAGTGTTTGCACAATGTGCAGATCCCATAATATCTTGTTTCACAGAACATTATTGTGGACATTAAGCAACTCGTGACTGTACGTACATATACTGCCCAAGTGCTTGTCTTTACCTTGTACAGTTTTCTTCTTCAGTGTAAGCACTTGAGCCACATCATTCTTTAATTTCTTTGAACTGGCTTCTTTCACTTGAGAGCATTTGCATTTTGTCCCTCTTCTTGGACCTCTTTCCCTTCATTTCCCGTAGATAGTGCCTATTCTTCTTTGAAATTTCAGCTTAAAGATCATATTCTCAACAAAACCTTTCCTGATCTGGTCAGAAGAAGTACCTGCTTCTCTTCCATATTAACTTACCACAATTGTAGTTAAGTAATTAATTGGGTAATTCTTCTCTAGAATGTAACCTCACAAAGGTAGGAACTCTATCTTGTCATTCCTGAATCTCCAGATCCTAGCATAGTTGTTTGTTAGAAAGTATTCAAGAAAGTATTTGTTGAGTGAAGAATGAATTATTCTTATTCTTAGAGATGCCATTCATTTCTTTAGTCTTTAATGATTTTTCTGAAACCAATAAATTAAACTTTTATGTATTTATTTATTTTAGGATTAAAAATATTCGGAGTTTCAGTGCCTTGTATGGATGTTTGTCTGAGGACTTGTACCCTTCTCTTTTTAGATGGTCCAGGGATATAGCCCAAAGTGGTTGGTGCAAACAAGTGATTTCTCTGAGGTCTCCTGTTTTATCTTATCATAGGCGAGCATTTCGCTTTTTATTTTTTAACATTCTTGTGTTTGTTAAACAAGCAAAGAAAAAAATGCCTGAAACTGCTTACTAGTGAGTAAAATAGTCACATTTCTGACTAAACATTTCCATTTCTTTCAGCCATTCCTCATTTGATATTGTTTCTAGTCAACTTGGTAGCCAGTTTATACCACTGTAAAACTTCAGATTATCTATATGCTATGGTTGTGGACCTGAACACAGTTCTTCAAGTTTTGTCATAAAGCTATATTGAATGATCAGATGGTCAAAATAAGATGAGGCAAAAAACTGGAACTGCTTCCATTTATTAGTCTTCCTTCTGAAGTTGATATTAAAATAAATGTTTTATAAAAGTAAATGTTTTAAATTGACCTATTTTTAGGAATAAGATAAAATTAAGTCTATATACTTGACTGTGTAGGCTTAAAACTGTAGATGATGTACTATTGTGCTCTTAGTTTTAATGATTCTTTCTGAATCAACAAATGCTAAAACAAGAATATTTTTAGTACAGGAAGAGTTTGCCTTTGTGATGAGATGTGCAGACATATATTGTCCTTCCACTACTAGCAGTGCTGATAGGCATAGATGGGCTGCCAGGAATCTAACAACTATACATGTGTTTAACCACAGTTGTAGTCTGCCAAACAGAATTCTGAAGAAAATCCCAATTTAAGTAGAACAGACTTTACTTTTTAGTGTATATTTGAGAATGGTTAGGCAAATTTTTTTACTTAAGAGATTTACTATTATTACTTGAAGGACTGAAATTTGAAGGTTTCATTTCTTATGGTTTGTGATGAATTCATGTATTATACAATGTTTAGTACTGTATGTATTAATTATTTATGTGTGTAACAGGCAACTCAAAGTTATGTTGACGAATGTCCTATGGACGGATTTAGGACGAAAATTCAGAAAGACCCTACCTAGAAACGATGCTAATTTATGTGATGCCAACAAGGTGCATTCAGACTCCTTGCCTTCGACATCTGTTGACAACCTAGAGGCATGTCAAAAATTAGAACCTCTTCACCAAAGCCTTAATTTATCTGAAAGGTATGTTGTTCAGTATTTTGTTTAGCTTACCACATTTGAAATAATATAAATCTAATACTCTGAAAAATAATATTGTTGGAAATGATTTTAAGAAAATATGCATATACATGTGTGCCCCCATTCTAAGCAGTCTTAAAGCTGACAGTATCAATTTAGATAGTTAGAGGATGGTTTTGCACTTTATTAAATGGATTGACATGGAATTATTTTTAAAAACAAGTATCTTTCATGCATTTAACTTACTTTATAATAATTTGATCCATGTACTCATCTCTTTAGGAATTCATTTATGATATAAAATGAAGATGTATATATAGATATAGATACTTGTTTTTTTCTCCACCTTTAATATAGCTTTAAAATGTTATCGAAGTTCTAACTACCTTTGACTTATGAGCTTTCTTATATTTTACATGTATTTTTAAAAAAGGAGATGATATTGAAATATTGCCCCTAGAATTTTAATAGTCAATATTTAGTTTAATTTTGAAAGCAAACAAGACCAATTTAGGCTTATATTTTTAAATAGACTTGTCTGTGGAGTTTGGAGCTGAAAACTGAGAATTAGCTCTAGAAACTTGTGATCTGTAAGAAAGTATTTCACTGTGTATATTTACATTTACAGTTAAAGAATTTTTTGGGGGGGTGGGGAGGAAGTACTTTGCTTTCAGTTAGAATTATCTGTCATTATCTAGACAGTACTTCGGTTATATGATCTATAATTTTGAGTGACATCATATAGGTGCTTTAAGCTAAGGCATAGATAAAAACTGCTAACTTTCAACAGTTAATTTTTAATTCCATCAGAACATCTAAACATAATGTTCTAAAAAAGGACAAGTCTTTTAAAAAAACAGTAAATAGCTAAAAAGCTAAGTTTTATGAGATGTTTCTTACTAGATCATACCTGATATGTAAATCTAACTTTCTAAAGCACCTAAATCTTGGAGTCAGACAACTTAGCATCAGTAATTTATGAAGTAATTTGTTATCATTTTGCTGGATTCTATTCCTTCTCAGCACAGGTGAATTATTCCCTTTTTATGCTGATAGATCTAAATAAAGGGGCAGTTAAAGGAATGGCTCTTTCAATTCCTTTGACTTTTGTGAAAGGAAGCTTTAACATTCTCTCCTGCAAATGGTAGAAAGAAAATTCATCATTCAGATGACAACAAGCGCATCAGTTCCCTCATCCTGTGACTGACCTTATAACAGTGTGACATTCTATCGTTTCAAAAGAATAGTTCTTCCTACCAGAAATTGTTAGCCACTAGATAATGATAAAATTTAAACATAATGTGAAATAAAGAGCCCCCAAAACATATGAATTTGTTTTTTTTGCTGTTTTCTGTTTTTTTCCTCCACTTCCTGGGGCGAATGACCGGCTTGTCCAGACCTCTTTCCCAAACTCCAGGTGTCCAAACTCAGCTTGTTAAAAAATGAGTGCATCATCTTTGTTCTCAAACTTGTTCTGTATCTGAATGAATGACTCCCTCCTACATCTAGTTCTTCAAATTACAACTTGTGAATTGTCCTTGGCTCCTCTATTTTCCTTACCCTTCACGTGTTATCATTTATTTACCTGTTAGTTTGTTGTACTGTGGTACCTTGTGTATTGGTATGAGGCTGGAAGCTCTGCCACTGGTATTTCACATACCAGCAGGTTCAGCCATGGTGGACAGACAGGTTTCAGTGGAGCTTGCAGACTAAGACAATAGGAAGAAAGGCCTGGCGATCTACTTCAGAAAATTAGCCAATGAAAACCTTATGTATAGCAACAGAATTTTGCCTGATATAGTGCTAGAAGATGAGCCTTCCCGGTTGGAAGGAATTCAGAGTATGACTAGAAAAGAGCTACCTCCTCAAAGTAGAGTCAACCTTAATGACAAGCCTTCGGGACCTTCATTTCCTGATATGGCATGACCCAAGATGAGAAGTAACAGCCTCAAAAATTTATTAGTAATCAGAATGTGGAATGTATCAAGTATGAATCAAGGAAAATTGGAAGTCGTCAAAAATGAAATGAAACACCTGAAGATTGATAACCTAGGTATTGGTGAGCTGAGCCATTTTTTTTGACAGTTATATGGTCTACTATGCCGGTAATGACATATTAAAGAGGAATGGTGTTGCATTCATTATTAGAAAGAACATTTTGAGATCTATCCTGAAGTGCAGTGCAGTCTGTGATATGTTACTGACCATATGCCTACCAGGAAGATCAGTAAATATGACTGTTACACAGATTTATGCACCAGCCATGAATGACAAAGATGAAGAAATTGAAGATTTTTACGAACTGGTGAAATCAAGATGCATGTATAATTACTGCTGATTGGAATGGGAAAGATGGAAATAAAGAAGGATCTTTATTTGGAAAATACGGCTTTGATGATAGAAACAATGCCAGAGGTCACATGATAGAATTCTGTAAGACTAACGACTTGTTCATCAGAAATATTTATTTTCAATAACATAATCAACAACTATACACATAGAGCTCACTGGATGGATTACACAGGAATCAAACTGACTATGTCTCTATAGAAAGAGATGATGGAGAAGCTTAATATAATCAGTTAAGACAAAACCAGGGGCTGACTGTGAAACAGACCATCAGTTGTTCATGTGCAAGTGTAAGTTGAACCTAAACAAAATCAAACCAAGTCCAAGAGAGCCAAAATAGGACCTTGAACACCTCTTACCTGAATTTAGAGACAATCTCAAGAATAGATTTGATGCACTGAACACTAAAGACCAAAGACCAGAAGAGTTGTGGGTAGACATCACAGGCATCATACAGGAAAACGGAAAAGGTCATTAAAAAGACAGAGAAAGCAGGAAAAGAAGAGTTATTGCTTATGGATCACTGAGTTTTGGTTTACAGTGATAAAAAAATCACATTGATTAAGGGTTGCACAGGCGATTAATGAAATTGATGTCAATAAATTGACACCTGTGAAAAGTAGAATTGGCAAATGTGTGATAGATAGAGCTCTGGTGGTACAGTGGTTAAGAGCTCGGCTGCTAACCAGAAAAGTGGCAGTTTGAATCCACCGGCTGCTCCTTGGAAACCCTATGGGGCAATTCTACTCTGTCCTATAGGATCACTATGAGTGATCAACTTGATGACAGTGGGTTTGGTTTGGTGTGATAGATATATCTACAACAACAGCAACAAAAAAAGAATAGCTGCGGAGGCTGCTTATGTACAGGCAAACACCTCATGGGATTGAGTTTCTTGGTTTGGAGGTTTAGGGTCATGGTTTCATGTGAAAAGAAGCTTTAACATTCTCTCCTGCAAATGGTAGAAAGAAAATTCATCATTCAGATGACAGCAAGCGCATCAGTTCTGTCATCCTGTGACTGACCTTATAACCCATTAATCGGCCTAATGTTGTGTTTAATTCTTCTGTTACACCCCCTAGTTTGTTGCGTACTGCCCGGGGTCTTAAAAGGTTGCAAGCGGCCATCCAAGGTCCAATAATTGGTTTCTATTTACCTGGAGCAGTAGAGGAAGAAGGAAAGTCAGGAATAGGAGGAGGAAATCAATGTATGACTAACTGCCTCTGTGAATAACTGTCTCCTTTCCATAAGACCAGAATAACCAGATGGTGCCTGGCTACCATTACTGAATGTTTTGATGAAAGACTCTATAGAAGAATGTTGATCAAAAGGTGAAATGCAGAACAATTCTCATGGATTCCAGACTTACTGGAGCCATGGAAGCTGGATGAATCCCTGAAACTAATGCCCTGATAAAATCTTTTCTTTTCTGAGATTATCTTTAAACTTTAAACCAAAAATATTGCCTGAAATCTTCTTTAAACCAAACAGTAGTTTAGCTTAATTAGTAAAGAATGTCTGTCTTGATCATTGTGTTCTTTTAAGAACTAACTTTGTGGGATCAAACTGACAAGCAACTCCAAAGATTACATAGGAAACTTAGGGGGCAGTGAGTGTATGTTAATGGAGGAGGAACAATTTGGGAAAGAGGGTGAGGATGGTTGTACAACTTGAAAAATGTAATAAATGTTACTGAATTGTACATGTAGAAATTATTGAATTGGTGTAAGTTTTGCTGTATATAGTCTCAACAACAACAACAAAAAATAAAATAAAAACAAACTGAAAAAGATGGGAAAGAAGTAAAAGTCCAAAGTGGATGTTAGAAGAGACTCTGAAACTTTTTCTTAAGCACAGAGTAGCTAAAGTGAATGGAAGAGAGCTGAACAGAAGATTTCAAGGGGTGGCTGGAGAAGACAGGGCAAAGTATTTTGATGAATTGTGTAAAGACATGGAGTTAGAAACCAAAAGAGAAGAATATGATCAGCATTTCTCAAGCTGAAAGAACTGAAGAGAAAATTCAAGCCTGGAGTTTCATTACTGAAGGATTCTTTGCACAGAAAATTGAATGATGCTGGAAGCGTTGAAAGAAGATGGAAGGAATACACAGTCACCGTACCAAAGTGAATTAGTTGATGTTCAGCCATTTCAAGAGGTAGCATATGATCAAGAACTGCTGATCCTGAAGGAAGAAGATCAAGCTGCACATTGGTGAAAAAAAAGACTCCAGGAGTTGACACAATACCAATTGAGATACTTCAACACATGGATGTAATGCTGGAAGTGCTTACTAGTTCATGTGAAGAAATTAGAAGACAGCTTCCTGGCCAGCTGACTGGAAGAGATCCATGTTTGTCCCCCATTCCAAAGAAAGGCAATCAGTGGAATGCACAAATTTTCGAACAATGTCATTATCACATGCTAGCAAAATTTTGCTGAAGATAATTAAAAAATGTCTGTAGCCATACATTGACTGTCAGAAGTTCAAGCTCAATTCAGAAGAGAACATGGAACTAGGGATATCGTTGCTGATGTCAGACAGATCTTTGTCGAAAGCAGAGAATACCAGAAAGATGTTTACCTGTGTTTTATCGACTACAGGAAAGCATTCTACTGTGTGGATCATAACAAGTTATGGATAACATTATCAAGAATGGGAATTACAGAAGACTTTAATTGTGCTCATGTAAAACCTGTATATGGGTTAAGAGGCAGTTGTTCAAACAGAACAAGGAGCTACTGCATGGTTTCAAATTGGAAAAGGTGTGTGACAGGGTTGTATCCTTTCACCTTAGTGATTCAGTCTGTATGCTGAACAAGTAATTCATGAAACTGGACTGTATGAAAAAGAACATGGAACTGGGAGAAGACTCATTAACAACCTGAGATATACAGATGACACAGCCTTGCTTGCCAAAAATGAAGATGATTTGAAGCACTTAATGGTGAAGGTCAAAGATGACAGCCTTTAGTATGAATTACACATGATCATGAAGAAAACGAAATTTCTCACAACTGGACTAATAAACAAAACCAAAAAAAAAAAAACCAAAGCCATTGCCATTGAGTTGATTCCTACTCATAGTGACCTTATAGGACAGAGTAGAACTGTCCCATAGATTTTCCAAGGATCAGCTAGTGGATTCAAACTTCCGACCTTTTGGTTAGTAGCTGAACTTTTAACCACTGCACCAACTAATAAACAGCATCGCAATAAATGGATAACAACAGAAGTTGTCAAGGATTTCATGTCAGTGTCTGTGGAAGCAGTAGTCAGGAAATCAAACATGTTACATTGGACAAATCTACAATAGATATCTTTAAAATTTTAAAAAGCAAAGATGTCACTTAGATGACTAAAGTGCACCTGACCCAAGTCATAGTATTTTTAATTGCCTTACATGCATGTGAAAACAACAGAATGTAAAAGGAAGACAGAAGAATTGATGCATTTGAATTGTGGTATTGGTTAAGACTATTGGACTTTCAGATGGACAAACAAGTTAGTCTTAGAAGAAATACGATCAGAATGAACCCTAGAAGTGAGGATGGGGAAACTTTGGGACTTAACTTTGGACATGCCATCATGAAAGACCAATTGCTAGAAAAGGACATCATGTTTGGTAAAGTGGAGGGTCAGTAAAAAAATGAGAGAAACCCTCGAGGAGATGGATTGACACAGTAGCCACAACAATGGACTTAACTTACCAACCATCATGAATATGGCACAGGACTGGGTAATGTTTCGTTCAGAGCAGACTCTGTGGCAGCTAACAAAAACAAAGTTATTTCTACCCCTTAAATCTGTCTTAATATTATCTCCTTTCCATCTTTATTGCCACTGCCTCAGTTCAAGGCCTAAGAACTTTGTGCCTTTCTTACTACAGTAGTAACTTGATGGGGCTTCCTGTGCATAGTTCTTTTTTTTCTTTTTGGTTTATTATCTATATTGTTGCCAAAGTATTCATTCTAAAAGGTAGACCTTTTTGTCACTCCAGTTTAACATCGTTTTGTGGCTCCACATAACCCTTAGGATAATGTTCAGACTCCTTAGTTTGGCACACAAGATCCTTAATCATCTCATCTTTGTCTGTCCCTAGCCCCTCTCTCCACTCCTTCATATTAACACTGTGCCTCAGACTTATGAAAGTGTTGTTCTCATTGTGTTGCTTACCGAAAATGAAGATGATTTGAAGTGCTTAATGGTGATGGTCAAAGATTACAGCCTTTAGTATGAATTACACATGACCATGAAGAAAACGAAAATTCTCACAACTCTGCTAATAAACCGAAAAACCAAAACCAAACCTGTTGCCGTCGAGTCGATTCAGACTCATAGCAACCCTATAGTACCGAGTAGAACTGCCCTATAGGGTTTTCAAGGAGCAGCTGGTGGGTTCGAACTGTTGACCTTTTGGTTGGTAACCTGAGCTCTTAACTACTGTGCCACCAGGGCTCTGAAGTGTTGTTAGCTCACTTAATTTTTAATGCTGTTTTATGCCTCTGAGCTCATACTGTTTGTTCTTTTATTCTGCAAACAATCTTCCTTTTCCGTTTTACTGACTTCTGCTGGTTTTTAATACTGAGCTTCATTGTTACCTTCTTGGGAAGCTTTCCTTGACCACACCTCCCCCCCCCAATCTGCATGTGATCCCTTTCTTTGTCTTCGTAAGCAGCCTATTCATATATCACAGCACTCATCACGGTATTTTGTGCTTTTCCGTTCCTCCCTCCTGACAGTAAGCTTCATGACGGGATTTTATTTCTTATTCTTCCTTTATTCCTACTACATGGCACAGTACTGGGCACATACTAAATGCTCAATAAATGTTCACTGAATAAAAGAGTTGGCTTCTTACTAGAGTTACATCTCCAGACTCTGACTGAAATTGGAGCCCTGGTGGCACAGTGGTTAAGTGTTTGGCTGCTAACCAAATCAAAACCAATTATTTGCTCTGTAATTTTGGTGATAAGTAGGAAAAGAGAAGTTATAAGTTTCAAATAAGGAAATTGGAGAACTCTTAGGGTATGACTTTGGATAGGTGTCTTCTATCTGAGACTTGCTATCTGGAACAGGGCCTTAGGCTTTCTTCAATCTCAGATAACTTTGACATGAGGCTTTTTGTCTTATTTTCATTCTTACCTAGCTAGAAATTATTTCAGGAGGATGAAAGGGAGAAAAATTTATTTTTGGTTTTCAGTTTCATCTTTAAATTTTATCTTAAGGTTTAACTGTTGAGAAAAACACAATTACTCATTCAGTCCCAGAAATCATATTTTGTTAGTAATTTGCAGTCTGAGATCTAAAGGTTGTGATCTAAGCACTTTGCCTTTTATTTGAGAGCAGTTTGGCCTTTAAATTTCTGAATAAGATTGAAAATAAGAAAAATAAAAACACGTGGTCCAAATCAATCTTGTTAAATAGTGAAGAGAAGGGTCAAGAGTTTTCGAAAATGTCAAACTAACAGTATTTGAAATACACAAATTTCTTTTCAGATAAGTAAACCACATTTTAGTCATGTCCTATCTCCATATGTGGTTCATATCTGTTCTCCTGGGAAATTTCCAAACATTTATAAACCTTGATCAATAGGCAAGAAAGGGACTTATGTATGAGGCTTTGGAGAAGGTATACCATCTTCCTTCTGCCTCCAGTCAATTGACACCGGAGATAGTTAGAGAAATATGGAAACGAGGCAATGTACCCATAGACTGTTGCGAAGAGTTAGCTCCTAGTTTTTGGAATTCTCCTAAGTGGTGTAATTATTATATTTATTCATTTCTTTTTACATTGGCGTATGTTTGAAGTTTTAAAAAGTTGCATATTACAGATATTGTAATGATAAGACTTTTGGATACTACCGTATTCCTTTCACCTTAAAATGTCTTTAAACCAGTAATATTATAGTTGAGTGATAATTTATTCACTTAAAATTTAGCTAAGTAAAAGAAAAGAGCAGATTTAGAAAATCTGTGAATCTCCATAAAAAAGTTATTCAAAAATTCATTTTTTTTTTGTTCTCTATATAGCTTTACACACTGATTATAAAAGGTATATTTTGAATTATATCTCTTGGGACAAGAGTGAATTTTTGAGAGCTCGCTTAAAATGTCACATAACAATTTTACAAAGACATTAATCTAGAATTACAACAAAATGAAAACTAAATCAGTATTATATATTTTTTGCTTATTTTCTTACAGCTTTTTTTTAGCACATGATTGTTATCTTTTAACAAGGATTTCATTTCTTAAAAAGATTTCACGTCTTCTTGACATGAAGTTGTGTATTAATAGCTCTTAGCAGTTTCTCAAAGCTCCTATCATTTGTTAAATTACTTGAACCTCAGAGTATAGCATCTGTGTTAAACTCAGTGAGAGGGATTGACATCTTGCTACTTAAGCAGGAAAGAAACCCCCGATTTGTAATTGAGAAAATTAATGGCCAGAGAGAATAACAATGCAGAGATAAAATCAGTAAATGATTACTACTTCTCAGGCCAGTTTACTTTCTGCTATATTTCATTGCATTTCAAAATTCATTCCTTTACTGAGTTGTCATATTTTTTGCTCTTTTTCTGCTTTGGTTTAGCATATTTATTCTGAAGTGTGATTTCATAATGTTAGTAAAGTTAAACAAGTTCTATTTTACTTATTGCTATTGTTTAAATACTTAGGCAAAACAGATTGGTTAGGCTATGTGAAATGACAACTTTAGTCTTTCCTTCCAGATTAAGATAGTATGAGAGGTGAAATATATAGCTTCATATGTTCATTGTGAAAATTCAGAATCATTTGAAATTCTGGCTAGCTCTGGAATTTCCATGGCAGTGCTAATTTATGTAGTTGTACTCCAAAAGACAATTTAGGTATTATGAACTTACCTATCACTTTATAGATTTGTGTTCTGTAAGACTGTCACACAGAGTTCTGTGCTTCCTTTATGTACTCCAGTTGAATAAGTTGGAAGTAATAAAAGGTGTTCTAGCTATGGCTTTGTCTTATGAGGAGCTGGGCATCCTATAGACATTGCTAACTATTCAGTTATAAACTTTTCTAATAGACTATTATTTTCATCAAGATTGCAGAGCATAATAATCACTGTATTTGAAAGAACAGTTCATAATTTTCAGCAAGATTTGAAAAACATAAAAGTTAAAGTGGATTTCTATTTATTGTGTACTTACTGTGTGCCAAGAATTGTGCTCTTTTACATCTGTTATTTAGTCCTAACAACTCCACATGGTAGATCTTCTTCTCCCCATTTGAGAGATGAGGTAAAGGGTAAGAGACAGAAATTATAGTAACTTGCCCAAGGTTATATAGCTTTTAGGTGCTGAAATCAGAATCTGAGCCTATGTTTGTCTGACTCCAAAGTCCTTGTTCTTAACTGTACTGCTTCTCTTTTTTTTCTCAGCAGCTTATTTCTTCTTATTTTGTTTTTTTGTTTATATTTTCACTCTTGTGAACTTTAATTTTTTCTCATCAGTAGATTAGGAATTGGACTTTATTTTTAATCCCTTCTAGTTCTAAAATTTCATGGTACTCTATGACCTAGATATGTATGATTCATTATTGAAAGAATATATCCTTATTCATTAAACTTCTACTTCCTCTTCAATTTTTTTCCCTGTGACATTTGTCACATAGTAACAGAATGCTTCCTAATTGAAAGGTACTATGGTAGACATACTGTGATAATTCCCTGAACTTTTTGATAGCTTTAAAAGCCCTGGAAGGCTCTGGTGCTTTAGGGATGCAGTTTCTAGTACAGCTTGGTTTGTCAAATCTCCTTGTCAAATGGTTTTGGTTGAATTAAAACATTTTGAAATTTTTCTGTTAGGAAACGTTTTTAACTTAAACAGTCTCACTTATTCTCCCAAGTTATTTTTTTTTATTTCTAGTTTTTGCTTTTTCTCTCTTCAGAATCCAGCAGAAAAACAAACCATACAGGAATATGGTCAGACCTTAACAAATTTTCTCTTTTCTTGCTGATATTTGTACTGCCTTTTTGTCAAATATTGTCTTTAACACTTTGTACAGGAGTAATCTATGAACTCCAACTCCTGTTTTCAAGAGACATCCTTTTTTAGGGACCTAACATTTTAAACATTTAAATATGTAATAGGCATTTAAACAGAGATACTGAATGATAGTTGACATTTCGTTAATGTGTCTCCTTATATGCCCCCAAATTTTCACTCTACTCAGATATTGCAGATTTTTGGATTATTTTTATCATGAGCAACATTTCCGAATTCAGTAGGGATACCATAAAAAGTAAGAACTAAACCAGTTGCCATTGAGTTGATTCTGACTCATGGTGACCTCAAGTGCTTCAGAGCAGATCTGCACATAGGGTTTCAGTGGCTGTGATCTTTCTGAAGTAGATTGCAAGACCTTTCTTTTGAGATGCCCACCTCGTGGATTCGAATCACCAACCTTTGGGTTGGTAAACAAAAACAAACAAACCCGTTGTTGTCGAGTCAGTTCTGACTCATGGTGACCCCATGTGTTACAGAGCATAACTGCTCCATAGGGTTTTCTTGGTTGTAACCTTAACGGAAGCAGAGCTGCAGGCCTTTCTTTCACAGTACCCCTGGGAGAGTTTAAATTGCCAGCCTGTAGGTTAGCAGTTAAGTGCGGATTGTTTGTACCACCTAGGGACCTTCGTAAGCGAGTGCTTAACCATTTGCACCACCTACAGACGCTCATAAGAAGAGTATATTGTTAATTCTTAAAAATGAGTTCTCAGTTTAGTCAGTCTTTCAGCGCTTAAAAATAACATTTTATTTATACTAAAACATTTATCTGAAAAAAATGGGTCTAACATGAATGAAATTCTGCTAATACTCTTCCTAAAGTATTGAGAACCACAGTTGAGTTTTCTTTAGCAGTTCGTTTTATAGTGATACCTAGTGTGAGGTAAGATAACAGAAATCTTAAGATTCCTTATTGGTCTTATGTTGCCCGTATTCCCACTTCTGATCCAGTTTCTTCAAGGAGAGTTTTGTCAGGGGTCAAGGATACAAGGGAGACAGTAATAAATAGGATCCTGAGAGATTTAAGTGTTGCAAGGAGGAGGAAAAGTATCTCTGCTCTTCCCTCACACACAATTAGAGGATGCACTAGGTGGCAGACTTCTTTCCCTTCTTCTCTTCTGAACTCTTAAGTTCAGGGAGCTATATTTAATACTAGCTTTGTTTGTAGATCAGATGTATTATCTAATCACTGCAATGCCTTTTTATGGTGATAGTGCTAGAAATGGATATTTTTAAAGATTTCTTGAAGTATATGAGGAGAAGCTCAGTTATCTGGAATCCTTTGGGTGGCAAGCTAGTTTTGAGGATACAGTGTAATAGAATAGAACAAACAAAACAGCCAAAAGCTAATAGGCCATTCTTCCAGGAAGAACTGCTTATACTTGGGCAAGTTATTTAACTTTCCTGAGCTTTCGGTTCTCAATGTTTAAAATAAAGAGAAGAACTAAACAATTTTATAGCTTTCCTTAAGATCTGAAATTCTGTGATTTCATAACTGTCTCAAACCTCGTGAAAAGAACATTCTGAAACCTAGTGCATCTATGTAGTGAAAATAAAGAGCACCTCTAAATACTATAACAAATGTAACTGACAATAAAATCCACATCTTTCACTTAAAAGTACTCAGACCCTTTTTGAGTGTATATATTACTCAGAAAGAGGCAGTAAAGTGCTGCTAGTCACATATTGATAACAGTCAATAAAGAGGAAATAGGAGAACTTTTAAAATACAGTAACAAGAACTAAAAAATCACAATAATTTGGGTTAGGCTCATCATTTCAGTGCCAAATAGCAGCCTTGAGGGTATCATTTAGTGTGGCAAAATACACCAGTTATTGTTCATAATAACAGCTGGTTAACCAAGGTGATAATAAATGTATGCCCTTGACTATGAACCTTAAAATGATCAGCTGCTAACTGAACGGTCGACTGTTCAAAACCACCAGTGGCTCCATCGGAGAAAGATGTGACAGTCTGCTTCCATAGAAATTTACAGTTTTGGAAACCCTGTGGGGTCGCTGTGAGTTAGAATCAACTTGACAGCAGTGGGTTTGTTTTTTTTGTTTTTACTAACCTAAAGGTAAGCTGTTTGAATCCGCCAAAGTGGTGCTGCAAAAGAAAGGCCTGGCAATCTGCTTCTGTAAAGATTATAGCCAAGAAGACCCTATGGAGCAATTCAACTCTGTAACACCTGGGGTCACTATGAATGACAACTGACTCGACGGCAGCGGGTTAGGTTTTTTTTTTTGTTGTTTAACCAAGAGAAGATTATATTACTGTCTTCTGTTTAAGAAGATCCCAGGAATATATAGTACATTTGATAAGAACCCCACCAATGTAAAAAGGTTTGGAGCTTTAAAAATACACTTTAATTTTCTACAGATTTAACTTATTGACTCTTTTCCCAGTACTATTATATAAATTATATACACTATTACCAGTATATGTACTCTTTCATTTAAGGAATCTGTCGTTATTATAGATGCAGTCTGAGTGATATCTCCCTTGCTGGATTTAGCATTTGTTATTTTCCAATTATAAGTATGTAATTGTTTATTGAGGAACTTTCTGTTGAATGAGAATAATAAAGCTTTCTTGAATTGGTCAGTTTAATTTTGCAGTTACCTGTATTTTGAACAACTACTGGAAAAGAAAAAGAGCGTGTTTTTTGAGAAAAATTGGTTAAAATTTTATGCACCCCAGTAGCATCCATTGGTACAGTTTTAAAATTGGCTACTTGTTAAAGTCTAATTGTAGTTGTAGGTTAATCTTTGTCAATTTATAAGGAACAAGTACTTCTAGAAACAAAAAAGAATGTGTTTATCTAGACTTTTGAGTATTACTGGTTGATTTCTAGAGTGTTACAGTTCTAATAGCTTACTTGTGCTAAGAAGAAAATGTTTGAAAATTCAGCCTCGTAGAATACGTGTTTTTACTGAAAACTTTAGTACAGTGCAGTGTTTGTTGTTCTGTGTGACAGGATACCCAGAGTTATATTGACGAATGTCCTGGGAACGGAGTTAGGAAGAAAATACATACAGACCCTACCTGTAACTGAGCACAGTATGGGTGATACAGACAACTTGCAATCAGAGCAACTTTCTTCATCACCTGATGGCAACCTAGAATCTTGTCAAAATCTAAATCCTCCCAAGAGCTGTTTTTTATCTGAAAGGTATGTTTAGTGATAACTTTACTCAAAATAAATATTATACTTACTCTCATGAGCCCTCCCCATTATTTCCCCCCAGATATGTTATTGCTAAATGTGAGGTAAATGTGCTCTGATGGCTGCTATGGATTTTCTCCTTTGGTGGCTGGCATGGCTGTCCATTGCTAGTAACAGTTTCAAAAAGTACTGGTCACTCTACATTTTGGGAAAAAGGATTCGGACTCTTAATGAAAATTTAGTTACCTATTTCAATATTCCTGTTTCTTTATCTGATATAATTGAAATCCATACTCCTGACATCTGTTGATGTATTCTTAACCATCTTCTCTGCCCTGTCCATCCATCTGTTCGTCTGTCCAACCATCCATCTTGTCTTGTTCACTGTTTTACCTCCAGTTTCTAAAACTCTGCCTGACAGTACTCACTAAATAATTATTGCATGAATAACTGAATGCATTTCACACAAACATGATTTGATACAGCTGAATTTCGTTAACAAACACAGCCTACCGTGTCAGTAAGAGAAATGCATAATTATAAAGTTTCCTTTGTTTTAAGCTCTAGGAGAGGCCCCTGTGGGTGACAGAAGTAATCAGTAATCTGTGGAAAAGAGTCGGGTTGGTTAGTTAGTAAATACCACTAGATCTTTTAACTCATTTAACTTTCATTTCTCATGAACTCCTGAAGCTTCTCTTTTTATTTTTCTACTTTCAGTCTGTAGAATAAAGAGTTTTGATCTGAGTGAAAAATGATCTTAATTTTTTTTCTCCTGAACCATCCAAAGGAATCTTCTGGTTTGTATTTCTCTCATAAGCCTAGTTACATTAAAGAGTATTTATAGTTACCTTTTTAAAGATCTACTACTAATTTCTTACACTTCTAACACATTTTATTTTTATAAACTCTATTTCTTATGAACTTCTGAATTTTTCTCCTTTTGGCAGATATTTTATGTTTTTCACCTAGTTTTGTTTTACTTAGTGTGAATTATCAGTGACAGTTTTAACTTTATGCTTTTATTAGATCTCTTTCTAAGTTTGTTGAAGAAAATGAGAGTTTCAGTGGCATTATCTGGTTACAACATTTAATGTAAAGTTGGATATATTAGAAATACATTGTAGGGGTTTGTTTTGGCCACCTATGCTAGACCATGAGCTCCTTAAGGAGAGGTATCATGTCTTATTTGCCTTTATACTCAGTGCTTAGTTCAACATATAATGAATTTTGTGCACTTGGGTTAATATTCATGTTATTTAACCTTGCTCTTCAGTTTCCTGAGTTGTTAAAAGAGAAGTGATTTAGAATATCCTTTCTTCCTCACAGAATTGTTGTATTATCTCTCTGTATCTCATATGTGGGAATTCTTTGTACCCATACAATATTATACAAAGGAAAATATTATTATTGAAGATACTTAAGAAAAGTAACTTATGACAGAGACGGGAGAAACTCCGGGAGTATGGCCTACAGACACCCTTTTAGCTCAGTAATGAAGTCACTCCTGAGGTTCACCCTTCAGCCAAAGATTAGACAGGCCCATAAAACAAAATGAGACTAAGGGGGCACAGCAGCCCAGGGGCAAGGACGAGAAGGCAGGAGGAGACAGGAAAGCTGGTAATAGGGAGCCCAAGGTTGAGTAGGGAGAGTGTTGACATGTTGTGGGGTTGGTAACCAATGTCACAAAACAATTTGTGTACTAATTGTTTAATGAGAAGCTAGTTTGTTCTGTAAACCTTCATCTAAAGTACAATAATTTAAAAAAAAAAAGTGAATTATGATGATGTATCATTGCCATGGAATTCAAATGACATCAAAGCACATTCATGCTGTTATGGGAAATAGTACTATTGTGAAGATTCTGTGAAAATCTTGAATTGTCAGCATTTTTCAGACTTTATTCCAATCTGAGCTAAAGTTTAATACTAATAGGTATAAAATTTCTGGCCATTCCCAAAATATATTCTGTGGGATTTCTAGCTCTCTTCAAGTCATTTCTAAACAATTCTGGAAATTTCCAGGAGGTATTTGACGTCGACCCTGAAAATCCATTCTCTTGGTGGCAGTTTTCTTTGACCTTTACATTTGGAAGAAGCATAAACTTTGGAACCAGACACCTGGGTTCAGATCTTAACTGTACTACTCATATGCTGTCTTAAACCTTGGGCAAGTTACTGATCTTTAAATCTAGGATAATAATACACATTTTATAGTATTTACAGATTTAAGGAGCTACCTATGTGAAGTTCTTAATAAAATGCCTGGAACATAATAGGTGTTTAATAATTGGTAGTTATTATTTGTATGTCTCTCTTGTTGCTACTGCTGTCAAAAGTGCCATTAAAGGCTGTATGCTACTGAAGCCATTTGTGTTGAGGCTGCTAATGTCTGATCCTGAAATCACAGCTACCACTGTTGCCCTTAGCAGTGCTGCCAGGGCACTTGTCACAGCATATCAGCATCACCATTTGGTTTAAAGAGGAATATTGTTCTCCTTGGGGTCTCTGGGTATTGCAAAAGGCTAATGGGCTCAGCTGCTAACTGAAAGGTTGGAGGTTTGAGTTCACCCAGAGGTGCCTTGAAAGAAAGGCCGGGCAGTCTACTTCTGAAAAATCAGCCATTGAAAATCCTGTGGAGCACAGTTGTATTCTGACACACTGGGCTGCCATGAGTTGGAATTGACTTGATGGTAACTGGTGTTGGCTCTCCTTAAACCAAGCTTTAGTTCTTTTTTCCCTTAAAGTGAATTTATTCTGAGCAGAATCCAGAGTGTCCATGAAAATAGACACCAAGTATGGCCATCAGTTCAATAGATCTACCCTAGTAGAACTGAAATAAATATAGGATGAACACAGGGTAGGCTCAGAATGGTACTCCTGCTGTATCCAACCTCCTCCTAGCCTGCCCATTTCAAAATCAGGAAGAGTAAATAAAAATATAGATCTTTTGAGACCAAACCAAAAAACCCACTGCTGTCGAGTTGATTTGAACTCCTAGCAACCCTATAGGACAGAGCAGAACTGCCCCATAGGGTTTCTAAGTCTGTAAATCTTTACAGAAGCAGACTGCCTCATCATTCTCCTGCAGAGCAGCTGGTGGGTTTGAATGGCCAACCTTTTGGTTAGCAGCCAAATCCTTTAACCAGCGCGCCACCAGGAATCCTAGATCTTTTGAGAAGGACACTGATACTCTGATGTTGTTGTTATTGTACTGTTATTGTATAGAATTTGATAAACGTCCAGCTCTTACCAGGAAAATATCAAAGTCAGGTAGCAACTTGTGAAATTGGTGGATTGAAAAATGAAGGTTATGACTGTGGAAACTGAGGAGGGTTCTGCTGAAATCTAGTGCTTGTGCCCTTGATGATGCAGATGGAAGAATATTATACAAAAGACTAAAAGTCTTGCGTTAGCAACTTAACCCTAATAGCTTAGCCAACTTAAATGTTCAGAACTGTTACTATTGATAATAACAGACAATCTGAATGGAATTATGTATGAAAAAACAAACTTCTTGTTTTATACCAAACATCAAAGAATGATAGAAAACACCAAGGATGAACAGAAAATTCAAGTTAAAATGGTCTCTTTAAAGTAATATTTTTTATTTTTTCCAGATGACAATTTTTATTATTTTAACAATTGTTGTTAGGTGCTGTTGAGTCTATTTCGACTCATAGTGCTCCGATGTGACAGTAGAACAGCCCCATGGGGTTTTCTAGGCTGTAATCTTTACAGGGGAGCCCTGATGGTGCAGTAGTTAAGAGCTCGGCTGCTAACCAAAAAGGTGGGCAATTTTAATCCACCAGCCACTCCTCGGAAACCCTGTGGGGTAGTTCTGCTCTGTCTTACAGGGTCACTATGAGTTGGAATTGACTCAGTGGCAATGGGTTTGTTTTTTGGTTTTAATCTTTACAGGAGCAGGTTGCCAGGTCTTTCTTTCGAGGAACTCCTTGGTGGATTGGAACCACCAGTCTTTCAGTTAGCAGCCTAGCGCTTAACCATTGTGCCAGCTTCTTATTTTAACATATATGCCCTTAATCAGGTTGCTAACCAAAAGGTCAGCAATTCAAATCCACCAGCTGCTCCTTGGAAACCCTGTGGGGCAGTTCTGCTCTGTCCTATAAGGTCGCTATGAGTTACAATCAACTTGATGGCATCTACATTTCCACCCTTAATTATTAAGCTTTTATTACGCCTGTAACACTTTATTTTATTTTATTGTACTTTAAGTGAAAGTTTACAATTCAAGTTAGTCTCTCATACAAAAATTTATACATACATTGTTATGTGACCCTAATTGCTCTCCCTATACTGTGACAGCACACTCCTCTTTTCCACTCGATTTCCCATGTCCATTCCACCAGCTCCTGACCCTCTCTGCCTTCTGTTCTCACCTTCAGACAGGAGCTGCCCATTTAGTCTCATGTATCTACTTGAGCTAAGAAGCACACTCTTCACGAGTATCATTTTATGTCCCACAGTTCAGTCTAATCTTCGTCTGAAGAGTTGCCCTTGGGAATGGTTTTAGTTCTGGGTTGACAGAGAGTCCGGGGGCTATGCTTTCTGGGATTCCTCCAGTCTCAGTCAGACCATTAAGTTTGGTCTTTTTACTAGAATTTGAGTTCTGTACCCCACCTTTCTCCTGCTCCATCAGGGACTCACTGTTGTGTTCCCTGTCAGAGCAGTCATTGGTGGTAGCCAGGCGCCATCTAGTTCTTCTGGTCTTAGGCTGATGAAGTCTCTGGTTTTTGTGGCCCTTCCTGTCTCTTGGGCTAATACTTTCCTTGTGTCCTTGGTGTTCTTCATTCTCCTTTACTCCAGGTAGTTGGGACCAATTGATGCATCTTAGATGGCCACTTGTAAGCTTTTAAGACCCCAGATGCCACTCACCAAGTAGGATGCAGAATATTTTCTTACTAAGCTTTGTTATGCCAATTGATCTAGATGTCCCTGAAAGCATGGTCCCCAGACCCCCAGTCCTGCTACTCTGTCCCTCAAAGTGTTTGGTTGTATTCAGGAAACTTCTTAGCTTTGGTTTAGTCCAGTTGTGCTGACTTCCCCTATAGTGTGTCCTGTCCCTTCCTTTACCTAAGATCATTCTTGTCTACCATCTAGTTCGTGAATAACCCTCTCCCTCCCTCCGCACCCTTGTAACCATCAAAGAATGTTTTCTTCTGTGTTTAAACCGTTTCTTGAGTTCTATAATAGTGGTCTTACACAATATTTGCCCTTTTGTGACTGACTAAATTCACTCAGCATAATGCCTTCCAGATTCCTCCATGTTATGTTTCGTGGATTTATTGTTGTTCTTTATCGTTGCATAGAGTTCCATTGTGTGAATATACCATAATTTGTTTATCCGTTTGTCCGCTGATGGGCACCTAGGTTGTTTTCATCTTTTTGCTATCGTGAACAGTGCTGCAAAGAACGTGGGTGTACTGTATCTATTCGTGTGACAGCTCTTGTTTCTCTAGGATATATTCCAAGGAGTGGGATTGCTGGATCCTATGGTACTTCTATTTCTAGCATTTCAAGGAAGCGCCAAATTGATTTCCAAAGTGGTTGTACCATTTTACATTCATTTCAACAGTGTATAAGTGTTCCAGTCTCTCTACAACCTCTCCAACATTTATTATTTTGTGTTTTTTGGATTAATGCTAGCCTTGTCGGGGTGAGATGATATCTCTTAGTAGTTTTGATTTGCATTTCTCTAATGGCTAACAATCATGAGCATTTCTTCATGTGTCCATTATCCTCCTGAATGTCTTCTTTGGCGAAGTTCCTGTTTATATCCTTTGCCTATTTTTTAATTGGGTTATTTGTCTTTTTGTTGTTGAAGTTTTAAAGTATCTTGTAGATTTTAGAGTTTAGAAGCTGTTGGGAGTTGTCTTGGCTAGAAATTTTTTTCCCAGTCTATAGGTTGTCTTTTTCCTTTTTTGGTGAAGTCTTTTGATGAGCTTAAGTGTTTGATTTTTAGGAGCTCCCCCTTATCTAGTTTCTCTTCTGGTGTTCTGGCATTGTTAACTTACGGTTCGTATTGTGTTTATGCCGTATATTAGGACTCCTAGTGTTGTCCCTATTTTTTTTTTCTTCCATGATCTTTATCGTTTTCAATTTTATATTTAGGTCTCTTATCCATTTTGAGTTAGCTTGTGTGCATGGTGTGAGGTATGGGTCTTGTTTCATGGTTTTGCAGATGGATATCCAGTTAATGCCAGCACTATTTGTTAAAGAGACTTTTTTTTCCCCAATTAATGGACTTTGGGCCTTTGTCAAATATCAGCTGCTCATAGTTGGATAAATTTATGTCTGGATTCTCAACTCTGTTCCATTGGTCTATGTATCTGTTGTACCAGTACCAGGCTGTTTTGACTACTGTAGTGGTATAATAGGTTCTAAAATCAGGTAGTGTGAGGCCTCCCACTCTGTTCTTCTTCTTCAGTAATGCTTTATTTATCTGGGGTCTCTTCCATATGAAGTTGGTGATTTGTTTCTCCATCTCATTAAATAATGCTGTTGGAATTTGGATCAAGATTGCATTGTAGCTGTAGATCGCTTTGGGTAGAATTGACATTTTCACAATGTTGAGTCTGCCTGTCCATGAACAAGATATGTTTTTCATCTTATGTAAGTCTCTTTTGGTTTTTTGCAGTAATATCTTGTAGTTTTCCTTGTGTAGGTATTTTACGTGTCTGGTTAGATTTATTCCTAAGTATGTTATCTTTTTGAGGCTATTGTAAATGGTTTTGATTTGTTGATTTCTTCTTGGAAGTTCTCTTTGTTGGTGTAGAGGAATCCAGCTGATCTTTTTATGTTTCTCTTGTATCCTGATACTTTGCTGAAATCTTCTATTAGTTCCAGTAGTTTTCTTATGGATTCTTTTGGGTTTTCTGTGTATAAGATCATATCATGTGCAAATAGAGATACTTTGACTTCTTCCCTACCAATTTGGATGCCCTTTCTTTTTCTAGCCTAATTGCTCTGGCTAGGACCTCTAGCACGATGTTGAATAAGAGTGGTGATAAAGGGCATCCTTGTCTGTTTCCCGTTCTCAAGGGGAATGCTTTCAAACTCTCTCCATTTAGGATGTTAGCTGTTGGCTTTGTATAATGCCCTTAATTGTGCTGAGGAATTTCCCTTCTATTCCTATGTTGTTGAGAATTTTTATCATGAATGGCTGTTGAACTTTGTCAGATGCGTTTTCTGCATTGATTGGTAAGATCATGTGGTTCTTGTCTTTTGTTTTATTTATGTGATAGATTACATTGATTGTTTTTCTAATGTTGAACCATCCCTACGTACCTGGTATAAATCCCACTTGATCATGGTGAATTATTTTTTTGATATGTTGCTGAATTCTGTTGGCTAGAATTTTGTTGAGTATTTTTACGTCTCCTGTAACACTTTTAACTAACATTTATTAAGTCTTCACTATACTGTTAAACTCTGATAAATGTGCTAACCTATTTAGTACGGGTTTGAATTGCAGCTGTATGATTTTGGGCAGTTTGCTTAACTTCATTTTACCTCATCCATACAATGAGATAATAAGACCTAGGTATGCTGGAGAAGTAAATAAAAAAAATGTATGTAAAACATTTTATGACTGGCCTCAGCGAGAGCTTTTGTTATTATTTCCTATATGGAATTGTTTTGCTATAGATTTTTATTTTTAAAAGACTATTTTAAAATATTGTCACTTGTTATAGTAATTCCTTTGTGACATATTTAAATAGTAGATAACATAAGTCATTCATTAATTCCATTTTTCAACAATAACACAGTTAATAGTTTATTTTTATATACATATGTGTGCATATGTATGTATTCACACACACACAAATATACACACACTTGCACACACAAATATACATGGTGGTTTAGATGGTTAAGCACTGGACAACTAACCAAAAGGTTGGTGGTTCAGACCCACCCAGAGGCACCTCAGAAGACAGGTCTGGCGATCTGCTTTTGAAAGGTCACAGCTTTGAAAATTCTATGGAGTGGTTTTACTCTGCGCACATGGGGTTTCCATGAGTTGGAATCGACTCAGCAACAACAAATACACACACACACACACACACACACACACACTCATGTTCTTTTTTATATAAATGGCATCATACTGTTAAATACTGTTACAAAATTACCTTTTTTAATTTGATAACTTTTCACGTCAGTACATAGAGATCTACTTTATCTGGTTTTTTTTTTTGTTTGTTTAAGTATACTTTCTTATGAGTGGTCATTGAGGATATTTTTTGTTTTTTGTCTGTATCAGTATTATATAACAAGGTACCTGTATATGTGTATCTTAATGTATTCTGGTAAATCCTTATGATGTCATTCTCTTATATTCTAAACAGAATTAGGTGTTACCATTTAAAAAAATTCTTGACAATCTACAAAAAAAACCAGAAATCAAACCGTTGCCGTCGAGTGGATTCCAAGTCATAGCGACCCTATAAGACAGCATAAAACTGCTCCATGCGGTTTCCAAAGAGCGCCTGGTAGATTTGGACTGCTGACCTCTTGGTTAGCAGCCGTAGCTCTTGCCCACCACGCCACCAGGGTTTCCTGACAATCTATAGACAAAAATAAACGTAATTGTTTTAGTTAAAAAATAAATTTAGTGAAGATGGTTTTTGTATTTTGTATATGAGTTCTTTATTTAGCCTTTGCCCATATTGGGATGTGTTTCTTATTGATTTATAGAACTTTTATTAAATATATGAACTCTTTGTTATATGTTTTCTTAGTTTCCTAGTGCTGCCGTAACAAAAATACCACAAGTGGGTGGCTTTTGAGATCAGAAATTTATTATCTCACAGTTTTGGAGGTTAGAAGACTAAATTTAGGTTGCTGTCAGGGCCATGCTCTCTCTGTTTTAGCTCTAGGGGAAGGTCTTTCCTAGTCCCATTTAGCTTTATAGCCCTGGGCATTTATTGGTATTCCTTGGCTTGCAGAGGGATCCTCACATTGTCTCTTTCCCTGTGTGTGTCTCTGTGTCTGTTTTCTTTTTTCTATAAGACACCACTGAGAAGGGATTAGGTTTAGAACCCACCCTACTCTTGTAAGACCTCATTAACACAACAGAAGAAAACCACTATTTTTAAACAGGGTCCTATTCACGGGTATAGGAATTAGGACTTCAACATATCTTTTTGTGGAACACAATTCATTTCATAACATATGTGTTACAAAATTTAAAAAAAACAACTTCTATTTGTCATTTTACTTTGTTTATAGTATCTTTCATTTTTATGTTGTAAAATCTGCCAGTGGTTTGCTCCTGTGTTTTGGTGTATACTTGGAAAGGCCTTCTCAACTCCAAATATACACATAAGTCAGTCAATCACTGTTGTAATTTGTGATGCTTTATATGAGGTATCAGCTCTAAAAACAACAGTCTGGAGGTTACTTTTCTAATTGAAGTTCTGATTCCTTTCTTGCCTTTCTAGGGTCTGGTGGAACTCTCCAGTAGGTCAGACGGATCAGAATGTTTTAGTATTTTTTCAGTTTTATTTCCCATTGAGATTCTTTTGAAATATTTTTAAAAGAACTATTCTAAATACATTGAATTCGGCTTTAAAATAAGCTTCACAGATATGTAAGAGAAAATACGTCTTAAAAATATGTACATTTTACAAAAGCAATAGGATCTTACTATATCCAGCATTCATTAGATGTTGTTAATTAGACTTTAGTGAAAGGCATCCAGTTGCCATCTTAGGTTGCAAAAATTTAATACAGATTTTCAGTAGAGGGAGCTCAAAGCTTTCACATGGAAGTGGAGGAGGTTTTGTATTTGATTCATTCATTTTAGCTGTATCATAGTGTCCTGTATTCACATCTGTTGATTTTTAATTTGTTATTACCTTTTGAAAAAAAAAGTCATCCACATAACTACTAAAAGAAGTAGTCTATTTTGAGAACATCTTTTTTTTTAGTTAAAATTTTCTGTCTATGTGTTTTTAGTTGTAAATTTTCATCTGACAAGTATACAACTGCATTTTTAAAAAACACAACTTTATTTAGTTAAAATTATTTAAAGATTTTTTAAGATTATGGATCTTATTGAAGTAGTGTTACAAGAGTTTTAGGCTCCAAAGATTTTTTAAAATAATTTATTTTCTCGTTGTTGTTGAGAATATACATGTAAAACATATACCAATTCAACAGTTTCTGCATGTACAGTTCAGTGACATTGATTACATTCTTTGAGCTGTGCAACCACTCTTGCCCTCCTTTTCTGAATTGTTCCTCCCCCATTAACATAAGCTCACTGCCCCCTAAGGTTTTTATCTGATCTTTCCAGTTGCTATTGTTAATTTGATCTCATATAGATAGTTCTTAAAAGAGCACAGTGTTCAAGTCAGACATTTTTTACTAGTTAAGCTAATCTGTTGTTTGGTTTTAAGAAGACTTCACAGGATATTGTTGGTTTAAGGTTTAAGATGATCTCAGGACAATAGTTTTGGGGGTTCATTTAGCCTCATTGGCTCCAGATAGTCTTAATCCTATGAGAATTTGAAATTCTGGTCTGTATTTTCCTCCTTTTGATCAGAATTCTTCTATAGACTATTTGATCAAAATGTTCAACAGTAGTAACTGGGTACCATCAAGTTCTTAGTTTTATGGCAGAGGAGGTAGTTGTTCATGGAGGCAGTTAGCCACACATTCCATTTTTTCCTATTCCTGACTCTCCTTATTCCTCTGTTGCTCCAGGTGAATAGAAACCAATTATTGTGCCTTGGATGGCCACTAGCAAACTTTTAAGACGACAGACACTACACAACAAACTAGGAAGTAGAACAGAAACACTGAATACGTTATTAGGCCAATTAACTGGAATGTCCCATGAAACTGTGACCATAAACCTCCAAATCAAGGAACCTAATCCCATGAAGTGTTTGGTTGTACGTAAGCAGCATCAGCAGCTACTGTCTCTCTCTCTTTTTGTCATTGCTGTAAATATATCTGTCACACGACATTTGCCAATTCAAATTTTTACAGGCATACAACTTATTATTTTCTTTTTTTATTGTACTTTAGATGAAGGATTACAGAACAGATAGTTTCTCATTAAACAGTCAGTACACATATTGTTTTATGACATTGGTTAACAACCCCATGACATGTCAACACTCTCCCTTCTCGACCTTGAAGGACCTTTTTTTGGTGAAAATATACATAGCCAAATTTACAGCATTTCAGAAGTTTCTACATGTACAATCCAGTGACATTGATTACATTCTTCAGTTGTGCTGCTATTCTGACTGTCCTTTTCCAAATTATTCCATCACCATTATCTTCAACTCACTGTCCCCTAGTCTTCCCATCAGACCTTTTGAGTTGCTGTTGTCAATTTGATCTCACATAGATAATTTTTTTTTTTTTTTTTGTACCTTAGATGAAGGTTTGCAGAACAAATAGTTTCTCATTTAACAGATAGTACACATACTGCATTATGACAATGGTTAACAACCCCATGACATGTCAACATTGTCCCTTCTCAAACTTGGGTCCCCTATCACCAGCTTTCCTGACTCCTCCTGCCTTCTAGTCCTTGTCCCTGGACTCCTGTGCCTCATTAGTCCTGTTTTGTTTTATGAGGCTGTCCAACCCCCAGCTGAATGGTGAACTTCGGGAGGGGCTTCACCACTGAGCTAAGAGAGTGTCCGGGGTTCATAATCTCTGGGTTTCCCCAGTCTCTCAGGCCAGTAAATCTGGTCTTATTTTTGTGTGTTAGAATTTTGTTCTACGTCCTTTTCCAGCTCTGTCCAGGACCCTCTATTGTGATCCCGGTCAGAGCAGTCAGTGGTGGTAGCCGGGCACCATCTGGACTCAGTCTGGTGGAGGCCGTGGTAGCTGTGGCCCATTAGTCCTTGGGACTAATCTTTTCCTTGTATCTTGTTCTCTCCATTCTCCCTTGCTCCCGAAGGGTTGAGACCAGTGGAGTATCTTAGATGGCTGCTCACTGGCTTTTAAGACCCCAGATGCTACTCACCAAGGTAGAATGTAGAACATTGTCTTTATAAACTGTGTTACGCCAGTTGAGCTAGATGTTCCCCGAGACCATGGTCCCCACAGCCCTCCGTCCAGCAATTCAGTCCCTCAGGGACTTTGGAAGTGTCTGTGGAACTTCCATGACCTTTCCTTGCACAAGTTGTGCTGGCTTCCCCAGTAATGTGTACTGTCTTACCCTTCACCAAAATTACCACTTATCTATTTAGTCCCCCCCCCATCCCTTGTAACCAACAAAGTTTGTTTCTTTTTATGTGTAAACTTTTACATGAGTTATACAGTAGAGGTCTCATACAGTATTTGTCCTTTTGTGATTGACTTATTTCACTCAGCATATCTTCCAGTTTCATCCATGTTATGAGATGCTTCACAGATTCATCATTGTTCTTTATCTTTGTATAATACACCATTGTGTGTATGTACCATATATCCATTCATCTGTTGATGGGCATCTA
>NW_004443991.1:2521658-2531136 GCF_000243295.1 Trichechus manatus latirostris | reverse complement strand
AGTTTTCTGTCAGCAATTCTTCAATGATCCTCACTGTGTTTTCTTTTTTTTCTCCCTTTTCCTGAACTCCAGTCGGTGGCAGATTTTTGCTTTTGATTGTATCCCACATAATTCTCAGGGTTTCTTCATTTTTCTTTGTTCTTTTTTTGCTGATTTGTCCTCAAACAGAATTGTATCTAAGTGTTTGTCTTCAACTTTGCTGATCCTATCTTCCATAGTTTCAAACCTGCTCCTCAGCCCTTCTATGACACTGTCCATTTCTGAAATCTTGTTTTTTATCTTTTGGAGTTCTAATTGTTGTTTTTGTATGATTTCTAGTTGTGGATTTATTTTAGCATTTTGTTCCTGTATTATTTTCTTGAATTCTTCTGTTTTTTTTTTTTTTTAGTATTTTCCATAAATTTGTCTGCCTTTTCCATGAATTTGTCTGTTTTTTCCTCATTTTTGTCTGTTTTTTGCTTCAACTCTTGGATAATTCTGAATATTAGAGATTTGAATTCCCTATCAGTTAGGTCTAGTGCCTTTTCTTCTACTGGAAGGTCATCTGGTGTTTTCTTTTGGATGCCTACTGGGTGCCATCTTGTCCTGTTTTTGTAAATGTTTTGATATTGTCTGCTGCTTCAGGGCATTCAGTGGTTATTTTCTTCGTTTATTGATTGTAGATTTGTTTGTTTCTTCCTGCTTTTTGTTTTATTTGGTTATGTCTGAGCAGGCGGGCTGTGTGTTCTTTGTTGTTTGCTCATCTGTGGACACGATACTTTTCACTTCCTTCTCCAATGGGCAGGGTCAGTTACTCAGGTATGGTACAGCAGGGCAGATCCTGGTGAAGGGGAGTTGCTGGGATAGGTTTTTTGCAGCACGTGCCAGGGCTGACAATGCAGACCAGATATCAGTGCAGGGCGGGTTCCAGTAGGCCGTGCCTGTGCTGCTTGGGAGTGTGATGTTCAGTGCATGGTGCAGGTAGACAGGAAAGAGGGAGTAGACTGTGATGTGTGGAGCTAAGATGGGTATGGGAAAGATGAGAGAGAGGAAAGAGGAACAGGAACCAAAAACATACACACAAACAAAAAGGAGTGCTAAGCGAGCTTGCTATTGGAGTGGAGAGATGAGAGACTGAGAAATGGAGAAAAACAAAAATAAAAAAGGGTAAAAGAAGAAAATGAAGAAATCGAGAAACTAGAAATGAAGACAAAAATGAAATAAGAGAGGAAAACTAAACAAAGAAATGAAAAAAACAAACAAAAACAAACAAAAAATGAAAAAAAAAAACCCAAGAAAAAAGAAATGCCCCCTGCATATCCCTGTGTGTCTGTACAGAGTAAGGGACTGTCTTCCAAGGTACACTGTACTGCTTGGCTAGAAGGGGCTTCCAAGCTGGGAGAAGAAAAAGAAAACAAACAAGTCAAAACAGCAAATCAGAGCAAACAAAGAAAAAAAGAGCCGGGGGTCCCACCAGTGTGGCGGCATGGGCCGGGAAGTAGTTTCACAGTCGCGCAGTGTTTCACAGCCTTTCAGGAAGAAGCAAAGATGGAGCACGGAGCCAGGTATTTGAGAGAAAGGAAGGGGAGGTGGTGAGAGGTAAGGCAGAAATCTAAAGAAGCGGAAAAAAGCAATACCAGCAGCCAACAAATGGCACTCAGGGAGCTGGCCAGTGCGGGTGGGTGGAATCCGAGCGGCACTGGGGGGGACGCTCGTGCTTCCCGGCCAGTAGACTGTGGCTGCAGGAATCAGAGAAGGCTAAGTGGGGGTGAAGAAGGGTGGGGAGTGGGAAAGCCTATATCGTGGGTTACTGGTTGTTCTGTCTCCTGCTAGAAACCCCGTGAAGCTGCTTTCTCATACCTCCTGTTTGTTGATCTCCGATAGGAGTCCAAGATGGCGGATCCATGCTGATAGGGGACCTCTGCATGTATCTCTCCTCACTGTCTGTTCTTGGTCAGTTTCTTATTGCAGTCGGTGCTTGGCTGAGTTCTTTATCTGTTCATTTGATGCTTAGGTTTTCAGGATTGACGTGTGACTCTGTTTGACTTAGTTTTTCTGATCTTTGCTGCGGAGGGATGGCGTGGTGCTTCTGACTATAGCGCCATGTTGCCTGGAAGTCCAGGCATACAACTTATTGACAGCAATTGCATTAATCAGCTTAGACTCCTAACATTTTGTTCTAACCCCTTTGCTAGTCTGGAATTCTATAGAGTTAGTTTGGAAATGGACTGGGTGAATTTTGCATTAAGAATAACATTCTTTTGGTGAGACTTTGTATAGTGAAAAATTGTGTTTTAATGAAAGGACCTCAAAACAGTGACACGTAAAAAGGGCACTGGTTTTCAAGGCTTCGTACTTCAATGATGTGGCAAGTAAGTAGATAAATGAATAAGAAGGAAATAAATAAATAGCTAGTTCAAAATCTGTTTATTGAAAATGATGCCCCTCATGACTACCCAGTTCCTAAGGGAGGTATACGCAAAGGAAAATGATCACTAATTATTACCAACAGGGCAGTGGTTCTTACCCAGAATGCATCACATCAGAATCACTTGGGTAGCGTTTTCGGAATGCATATACTCTGTTTTGTTCCTTGGGGGAGGTCCTTGGAGTGGGGCCTAGGCATGTGCATTTTTTTAAACTTTTAATTTTGAAATAATTCTCGACTTAGAGGAAAGCTGCAAAATAGGGCAGAGAATTCCTATATATCCTTTAACTAGCTTCCCCTAATTTAACCATCTCATATAACCAGTGTAATTATCAAAACCAAGATCTAAGATTAGCGAAAAAGAAACCACTTGTACAATACTAGTAACTATAGACTTTATTCACAGTTCACCAGTTTTTCCATCAATGTCCTTTTTATGTTCCTGGATCTACTAGGATTCCACATTGCATATTGTTGTCATGTCTCCTTGGTTTCCTCCAATCTGTGACAATTAATATCTTTCTTTGTCTTTCATGACCTTGGTACTTTTGAAGACTACTGGTCAGTGATTTTGTAGAATGTCCATCAGTTTTAGTTTGTCCGATGTTTTCTTATGATTAGATTGAGATTATAGATTTTTAATAAGAATACCAGAGAAATGATGTACCTTTTTCAGTGCATGGTATATCACTAGGTCTTATTACTGGTGATACCAACCTTGATTACTTGGCTAAATTGATGTCTGCTAGGTTTCCCTACTGTAAAGATACTTTTTTTTTTCTCTTTGTAATTACTAAATATTTTGAAGGAAATACTTCGAGACTGTATATATTCTATTTCTCCTCAAATTTTCTCCCTCTAATTTAAGTAACCATTAGTGGATCTTGGCATGTAACAGTTATTACTGTAGTATTGTAATGGTCACTTTCTATTTCCCGCATTCTTTCTACATTTATTAATTGAAATTATTTTGTGAGGGATAGCCATCCCTCTTTATGTGTGGATGTGTGTGTGTGTGTGTGTTCTTGTGGAGTTATTTTTATTGTATAGGTTATAGTCTAATGCTGTTGTTATTATTTTATTGTGTATATTGTTCCAGCTTTGGCATTTGAGAGCTCTTTCAGGTTGGTTCCTGTGCCTTTTTGACATGCCCCCACCCTGTTTTGAGTATTTTCTTCTTTACTTTCTGGTACAAGATGCTTCAGGGTCGTATTTTCCTTGTCTCAGCTCTGAAATCAACTTCTTCTCCAAGGAGCCCTAGTGTCTCTTACTGGAGAATTATATTTAGAAACCAGCTGCTGTTGTTGTGTGCTGTAGAGTCAATTCTGACTTATAGTGACCCTGTAGAACAGAGTAGAACTGCCCCATAGGTTTCCTAGTCTGTAATGTTTATAGGAGCAGATCGCCAGGTCTTTTCTCCCATGGAACTGCTAGTGAATTTGAACCGCTGACCTTTTGGTTAGCAGCTGAGCACTTAACCATTGCACCACCAGGACTCCTTATGGATTAAGGTGGTTAGCTACTGGGATGTTATTACTTCTTGCTTCTTTCAGAACTGTGAAATATATGTATGTATGTTAATCTATGCATACATAACAGATTTATATTTCTGTATATACTTCTTTCTATATTATAAAAACATGAGTTCATAATACTTTGGATTCCAATTCAGTACTATAACGTTCATTCTAGGATTCGTTTTCTTATTTGTAACTACTTCTCTGACAGTAGGGTATCTGGCTCTCATTATCAATAATATATCTACTTTTTTACTTACTGCTTTTATACATATGAAGTCATTTCAGAATTGCTAACCAACACAGTGCATTTAGTGGAGGGAAATCTCCGCAGGGTAATTTCATTGTCTACCTTCAGTTGAGAACTCTAAGCTAGATCTTTAGCTCAGATGTTTGTCTAGTCTTTGATCATGGGAAAGTGGACTGGAAAATATGTGAGCCTTCCAGGGCCATTGTTGCCCTGTTATACAAGTCTAAGTTAGAGGCAGACCTGAGCAACTGCTCTGAGGCCTGTTTTCTTCAAGCTTCGCTGGCTCAGTGTCACCTCTCTATCCCAAAGTTCAAAACCTAATTGGCTAAATTGACCATTATTTTATGCTTTTTTTCCTCTGTCCCACGCTGGTTGTGCTTAGTTTTCTAAAGTGGAAGGTTCCACTGTAGGAGGAGGTATCCCTGAGACCTGTGATATTGCATCACTCCAGGGACAGGAAAAGAATGAAAATGAATGAACTCACAGGGAAGAAGAGCACTTTAGTCCCCTTTGCTCCTTCCAGCCCCAATTCTATACCTTATGTTTTTTAAGGATTTCATTTTGCCATTAACTCATTAGAACTCCTCCTTAGGGCTAAAGTGAGAGATGAATGAGTGGGAGGTGGGACGTAGAGAGCCTTTGAAATCTCCCTAGAGGTTTGGTTGCAGTGCAGAATCAAATTAATACTTTAATGTAAATGATTACCTCACTTTATCTAATTACACTCTTATCCTGAGATTGATCTTTTATTCCCTCCAGAGTGGTCTGAGAGAAAATCAACAAGCCGAAGACTAAGCCAGATTTAAGTGATTTCTCCTCTTTGAATCTTGAAAACTAAAATGCTTAGTGATACCTTTATGATTTAGTTGCCACTTTGGACTGTTTTGAAAAGATTAATCAATTTTGAAGGATTTGAATACAAATGTTCCTACCCACTGAGAAAGAAAAAGAAGTAATGTATACTTCCCTGAACAGTTTTGTATTGCATACATTTTCCATCCTTATTCATTTAGCAAACTAGAATGTAAATAATACATAGATCAGTTGTTTGCTAACTATTTTGATCGCAACTGGCAGGAAGAAAATATATTTTATATTGTGACTCAGACATCATGACACATACATACATATACATAGAACTGAAATAAAAGTTTACCAAAGAATACTTATTCTTACTACATTCAGTGCACTCCAGCATTTTCTTTTTCTGTTCTAGTCTCTTCCATTTAAAAATGCATGCTGATCCTGATTCACTAAATGTACTTCAGAATTTGCTAATGACTGCAACCTACAATTTGAAAATACTGATGTAGATAGTCCATATTTCCTAAATCCAAGTCCCTTTTTTGAGAACATTAGTGTCTTAGTTTCTTAGTCCTGCTATAACAAAAATACCATGAGTGGGTGGCTTTAAAGAACAGAAATTTGTCTTCTCACAGTTTAGGAGGCTAGAAGTCTAAATTCAGGGCACCAGTTGTAGAGAAAAGCTCTGTTCCGGTTGGCTCTGGTGGGGAGAGTCAAGGTTCCTTGGTGATACTCACACACATCTGTCTTCCCTGTTTGTGCTTGCTCCTGTGTCCAATCTGCTCTTTTTGTAATTTAGAAGTGGTTAGGGTTAGGACACACCTATACTAATAGGGCCTCATTAGCATAAAAAAGACAGTCCTATTCTCAAACAGGATTACATTTACAGCATAAAACGAACAACTAAACCCTTTCTCTTGAGTGATTCCTACTCATGGTGACCCCATGTGTTACAGAGTAGAATGACTGTATAGGGTTTTCTTTACAGAAGCAGATCACCAGACTTCTTGTCTGTGGTGCCGCTGGGTAGGTTCAAACTATCAACCTTTAGATTAGTAGTCAAGCATAGTCCCCCTACAGTTGTAGGGGTTTGGATTCCAACACATATTTGGGGCAGGGGGTATAATTCAATCCATACCAGTCAGTTTTAAATGAAATTACTAATAATAATACCAGTTTGCAGTGTGAACTCTCGAATATTTATATTATATAGTTTTAGTCCCTGTTCGCAAAAGTATATATCATTATTCCTTAGGCATAGTTTATAAAAACATTAATAATTTCCTGCTTTGACTAATAATGCATTTTATTTATATTAAAAAAATATGGAAAAATATAAAATTGAAAATATTACCTGTACTGACTAGATGGTAACTAACAGCAACAACGAAAACAATCCAGAACTACCACTCAATGATAGCCACTGATAATACTTTAATGTATTTTCTTTAAACATCTTCTCTGGATTGAATGACTCTATACATTAAACATTGAGATTTTCTTCTTTTTCTTTTTTACACTCTCCCATTTTTATATTAATCCTTATAATATCCTTGTGAGATAGATGGAGATTGTTGTTGTTAGGGACCGTCAAGTCAGTTCTGACTCATAACGTCCCTATATACAACCGAACGAAACACTGCCCAGTCCTGCACCATCCTCACAATCGTTGTTATGCTTAAGCCCATAGATGCGACCACTATGTTACTGCATCTCTTTGAGGGTCTTTCTCTTTTTCACTGACCCTATGCTTTACCAAGCATGATGTTCATCTCCAGAGACTGGCCCCTCCTGATGGTAGAAATTGTGTGAGACGAAGTCTTGCCATCCTTGCTTCTAAGGAGCATTCTGGCTGTATTTCTTCCAAGACAGGTTTGTTCGTTCTTCTGGCAGTACATGGTATATTCAGTATTCTTCGCCTGCATCATAGTTCAAAGGCATCAGTTCTTCCTCAGTCTTCCTTATTCATTGTCCAGCTTTCACGTGCACATGAGGCAATTGAAAATACCATGGCTTGGGTCAGGCGTACCTTAGTCCTCAGAGTGACATCTTTGCTTTGTAACACTTTAAAGAGGCCTTTTGGAGCAGAGTTGCCCAGTGCAATCCGTCGTTTGATTTCTTGACAGCTGTTTCCATGGGCGTTGATTCTGGATCCAAGTAAAACGAAGTCCTTGACAACTTCAATATTTTCTTCTTTTCTCATGATGTTGCTTATTGGTCCAGTTGCAAGGATTTTTGATTTCTTTACGTTGAGGTGCAGTCCATACTGGAGCACGTAGTCTTTGATTTTCATCAGTAAGTGCTTCAGATCCTCTTCACTTTCAGTAGGCAAGGTTGTGTCACCTGCATTTCACAGATTGTTACTGAGTCTTCCTGCAATCCTGATGCCTTGTTAGTCTTCATATAGTCTAGCTTCTTGGATTATTTTGTCAGCGTATAGATTGAATAAGTATGGTGAAAGGATACAGCCTAGATACACACCATTCCTGATTTTAAACTACACAGTATCCCCTTGTTCTGTTCGAACAACTACCCCTTAGTCTATGTACATGTTCCTCGTGAGCACAGGAAAGTGTTCTGGAATTCCTGTTCTTCACAATATTATCTGTAATTTGTTATGATTCATATAGTTGAATACCTTTGCACAGTCAATAAAAAACAAGTAAACATCTTTCTGGTATTCTCTGACTTCAGCCAGGATCCATCTGACCTCAGCAGTGGTATCGCTCTTTTCACGTCCTCTTCTGAATCTGGCTAGAATTTCTGCCAGTTCCCTGTCGATACAACTGCTGCAACTGCTTTTGAATTACCTTCAGCAAAATTTTACTTGCATGTGATGTTAATGATATTGTTTGATAATTTCCGCCTTCTGTTGGATCACCTTTTTTTGAAATGGACACTAATATGGATCTCTTCCAGTTGATTGGCCAGATAGCTGCCTTCCAGATTTCACATTCGTAGATAAGTGAGCATCCATTCGTTGAAATATCTCAATTGTATTCATCAGTTCCTGGAGCCTTGTTTTTCACCAGTGCCTTCAGTGCAGCTTGAGACTTTTTCGTTCAGTACCATTGGTTATTGATCATATGCTACCTCCTCAAATGGTTGAACATCGACTGATTCTTTTTGGTACAGTGACTCTGTGTATTCCTTCCATCTTTTTTCTTTTTTAAATTTTTTTTATTGTAGTTTAGATGAAGTTTTACAGAACAAATATTTTCTCATTAAACAGTCAGTACACATATTGTTTTATGACATTGGTTAACAACCTCACGACATGGCAACACTCTCCCTTCTCGACCTTGAGGACCTTTTTTTTGGGTGAAAATATACATAGCCAGAGTTACACCATTTTGAAAGTTTCTACATGTACAATTCAGTGACATCAATTACATTCTTCTAGTTGTGCTGCTGTTCTCACTATCCTTTTCCAAATTATTCCATCACCATTATCTTCAACTCATTGTCCCCTAGGCTTCCCATCAAACCTTTTGAGTTGCTGTTGTCAATTTGATGTCACATAGATAATTCTTTTCTTTTTTTTGTACCTTAAATGAAGGTTTACAGAACAAATAGTTACTGATTAAACAGTTAGTACACATATTGCCCTATGACAATGGTTGACAACCCCATGACATGTCAACACTGTCCCTTCTCAACCTTGTGTTCCCTTTCCTGTCCCCTGCTTTCCTGTCCCCTGCTGCCTTCTAGTCCTTGTCCCTGGACTGCTGTGCCTCATTAGTCCTGTTTCGTTTTATGAGGCTGTCAAATCCCTGGCTGAATTTCAGGAGGGTCTTCACCACTGGGGTAAAAGCGTGTCCAGGGGCCATACTCTCGGGGTTTCTCCAGTCTCCTCTAGGCCAGTAAATCTGGTCTTTTTTTGATACGTTAGAATTTTGTTCTACATCCTTTTCCAGCTCTGTCCAGAACCCTCTGTTGGGATCCCGGTCAGAGCAGTTAGTGGTGGTAGCCGGGCGTCATCTAGCTGTACTGGACTCAGTCCGGTGGAGGCCTTGGTAGCTGTGGTCCATCAGTCCTTCGAACTAATCTTTTCCTGTATCCTGTTCTGTTCATTCTCCCTTGCTCGTGAAGGGATGAGACCAGTGGAGTATCTTAGATGGCTACTCACAGGCTTTTAAGACCCCAGATGCTACTCACCAAGGTAGAATGTAGAACATTGTCTTTATAGACTGTGTTATGCCAACTGAGCTAGATGTTCACCGAGACCATGGTCCCCACGGCCCTCCGCCCAGCAGTTTAGTCCCTCGGAGTTTGGATGTGTCTATGGAGCTTTCATGACCTTTCCTTATACAAGTTGTGCTGGTTTCCCCAGTATTGTGTACTGTCTCACCCTTCACCCAAGATACCACTTATTTGTTGCCTATTTAGTATTTCCCCCCCACCCCTCCCATTCCTGGTAGCCAACAAATATTGTTACATTTTGTGTGTAAACCTTTTCATGGGTTTTTACAATAGAGGTCTCATACAATATTTGTCCTT
>NW_004443991.1:2497738-2518549 GCF_000243295.1 Trichechus manatus latirostris | reverse complement strand
AATTCCCTATCAGGTAGTTCTAGTGCTTTTTCTTCTACTGGAAAGTCATCTGGTGTTTTATTTTGGACACCTATTGGAAACATCCTGGGCTGTGTTTGTAAATGTTTTGATATTGTCTGCTGTCTTTGGGGCATTCAGTAGTTATTTTTCTCGTTTACTGATTGTAGATTTGTTTGTTTCATCCTTTAATTTGGCTATGTCTGAGTAGGCGGGCTGTGTGTTCTTTGTTGTTTGCTCATCTGTAGGCATGATACTTTTCACCTCCTTCTCGAATTGGCAGGGTCAGTCACTCAAATATGGTACAGCAGGGCAGGTCTAGCTGAAAAGGAGTTGCTGGGATGGGTTGTTTGTGGCACCTACTACAGCCATCAGGGCGGGTCAGTAATCCGTGCAGGGCAGGTTCTGGTAGGCCGTGCCTGTGCTGCTTGGTGGTGTGATGTTAAGCGCACGGTGCAGGTAGGCAGGATGGAGTCGGGAGATTGTGATGTGTGGAGCGGTTGTTCTGTCTCCTGCTGGAAGCTCCGTGAAGCTGCTTTCTCGTACCCCCTGTTTGCTGGTCTCTGATAGGAGTCCAAGATGGCAGATTCACTCTGCGTTAGCTGATAGGGGACCTCTGCGTGAACCTCTCCTCGCTCTCTGTTCTCTGTCATTTTCTCACTCCCTTTGGTGCTTGGCTGAGTTCTTTTTCTCTGCATGTGATGTTTTAGGGTTTCAGGATTGCTGTTTTTTCTGTTTGGCTTGGTTGTTTGGATCTTTTCTGTGGAGGGATGGTGTGGTGCTTCTGCCTAGAGTGCCATGTTGCTGGAAGTCCCTTCCATCTTCTTTTGATGCTTCCTGCGTTGTTAAATATTTTGCCCATAGAATGCTTCAGTATTGCAGCTTGAACTTGATTTTTTTCTTCAGTTCTTTTAGCTTGAGAAATGCCAAACGTGTTCTTCCCTTTGGTTTTCTAACTCCAGATCTTTGCACATTTCATTATAATACTTTACATTATCTTCTCGAGGTGCCCTTTGAAATCTTCTGTTCAGCTCTCTTACTTCATCATTTCTTCTGTTCGCTTTATTCCTGAACATTCAAGAGCAAGTTTCATCATCTCTTCTGACATGTATTTTGGTCTTTTTAAAATTTGTCTTTTTAATAACCTTTTGCTTTTTTCATGTATGATGTCCTTGATGTCATCCCACAACTGTCAGATTTTCGATCATTAGTGTTCAGTGGATGTTTGCAGCTGCTGCTTCTCATTTTGAGTCGTGCCACATCAGCAAATGAAGGTCCTGAAAGCTTGACTCCATCCATGTCATTAAGGTCGACTCTACTTTGAGGAGATATCTCTTCCCCAGTCATATTTGAGTGCTTTCCATCCTGTGGAGCTCATCTTCTGGCACTATATCAGACAGGGTTCTGCTGCAGTTCATAAGGTTTTCACTGGCTAAGCCTTTTGAGAAGTGGACCTCTGGGTCTTTCTTCCTAGTCTGTCTTAGTCTGGAAGCTCAGCTTCTGTCTGCCATGGGTGACTCTGCTGGTATTTAAATACCGGTGCCATAGCTTCCAGCATCAAAGTAACATGCAATTCCCCACAGTTCGACAGACTGACAGGTATATCACCAACATAAACAGCAACTATACATGTGGACTACACCAGATGGAATATACAGGAATCAAATCGACTACATCTGTGGAAAGAGACGATGGAAAAGCTCACTATCATCAGTCAGAGCAAGGCTGGGGGCCGACTGCAGAACAGACCATCGTTGCTCATATGCGAGTTCCAGTGGAAGCTGAAGAAAATTAGAACAAGTCTACGAGAGCCAATGTACGACCTTGAGTATATCCCACCTGAATTTGGAGACCATCTCAAGAACACATTTTACGCGTTGAACGCTAATGACTGTAGACCAGACAAGTTGTGGAATGACATCAGGGACATCATACATGAAGAAAGCAAGAAGTCATTTAAAAGACAGGAAAGAAAGAAAAGATCAAAATGGATGTCAGAAGAGACTCTGAAATTTGCTCTTGAAAGTCGAGTAGCTTAAACAAAAGGAAAAGATGATGAAGTAAAAGAGCTGAACAGAAGATTTCAAAGGGCAACTCAAGAAGACAAAGTAGTATAATGACATGTGCAAAGAGCTGGAGATAGAAAACCAAAAGGGAAGAACACACTTGGCATTTCTCAAGCTGAAAGAACTGAAGAAAAAAATCAAGCCTTAAGTTTGAGCAATAGTTAAGAATTCTATGGGGAAAATATTAAATGGTGCAGGAAGCGTCAGAAGAAGCTAGAAGGAATACACAAAGTCACTATACCAAAAAGAATTTGTTGACGTTCAACCATTTTGGGAGGTAGCATATGATCAGAAACTGTTAGTACTGAAGGAAGAAGTCCAAGCTGCACTGAAGGTACTGGTGAAAAACAAGGCTTCAGGAATTGACGGAGTATCAATTGAGCTGTTTCAGCAACAGGATGCAGCAATGGAAGCGCTCACTTTTTCATGCCAAGATATTTGGGAGTCCGCTACCTGGCCAGTTGACTGGAGAAGATCCATATTTATGCCTGTTCCCAAGAAAGGTGATCCAACGAATGTGGAAATTATTGAACAATATCGTTAATATCACATATAAGTAAAATTTTGCTGAAGATCATTTAAAAGTGGCTGCAGCAGTATATCGACAAGGAACTGGAGAAATTCAAGCCAGATTCAGAAGAGATCATGGAACCAAGGATATCATTGCTGATGTCGATGGATCCTGGCTGAAAGCAGAGAATACCAGAAAGATGTTTACCTGTGTTTTACTGACTATGCAAAGACATTTGACTATGTAGATCATAACAAATTATGGATAACGTTGCGAAGAATGGGAACTCCAGAATAGTTAATTGTGCTCACGAGGAACCTGTAGATAGATTAAGAGGCAGTTGTTGCAACAGAACAAGGGGATACTGCATAGTTTAAAGTCAGGAAAGGTGTGAGGGTTGTATCCTTTCACCATATCCATTCAGTCTGTATGCTGAGCAAATAATCTGTGTAACCGAACTCTATGAAGAAGAATGGGGCATCAAGATTGGAGGAAGACTCATTAACAACCTGCGTTATGCTGATGACACAACCTTGCTTACTGACAGTGAAGAGGACTTGAAGCACTTACTGATAAAGATCAAAGACCACAGCCTTCAGTATGGATTACACCTCAACATAAAGAAAGCAAAAATCCTCAGAACTGGGCCAATAATCAACATCATGATAAATGGAGAAAAGATTGAAGTCAAGAATTTCATTTTATTCAGATCCACAATCAACACCCATGGAAGCAGCAGTCAGGAAATCAAAGAACACGTTGCATTGGGCACATCTGCTGTAAAAGACCTCTTTAAAGTGTTGAGAAGCAAAATGTAACTTTGAAGACCAAAGTACTCCTGACCCAAGCCATGGTATTTTCAGTCAACTCATATACATGCGAAAGCTGAACAGTGAATAAGGAAGACCGAAGAACTGATGACTTTGAATTGTGGTGTTGTCGAAGAATATTGAGTATAACACGGACTGCTAAAAGAACTAACAAATCTGTCTTGGAAGAGTACAACCAGAATGCTTCTTAGAAGCAAGGATGGCGAGACTGTGTCTCACATACTTTGGATGTGTTATCAGGAGGGATCAGTCCTTGGAGGACGTCATACTTGGTAAAGTAGTGGGTCAATGAAAAAGAGGAAGACCCTTGACGAGATGGATTGACACAGTGGCTGCAACAATGGGCTCAAGCATGGCAACGATTGTGAGGATGGTGCAGGACTGGGCAGTGTTTTGTTCTGTTGTACATAGGGTCACTATGAGTTGGAACGGACTCGACGGCACCTAACAACAACAACAGCATTCAGTGCATTGAATCTGTTCTCGAGATGATCTCTAAATTTAGATGGTACGTACTCAAGGTCGTATTTTGGCTCTCATGGTGTTGTTTTAATTTTCTTCAGCTTCAACTTGAAGTTGTGTATGAAATTTGAAGACCTGTCCTGTAGGACAGCGCTGTCAGTGATAGAATAATATCCATGCACCGACAAGGAAGACCCGTTATTACGAGCAGCATTCAAATTTACGCGTGAACCACTAAGGCCAAAGATGAAGAAACTGAAGATTGTCACCAACTTCTGCAGTCTGAAATTGATCAAATATGCAATCAGGATGCATTGATAATTACTTGTGATAGGAATGAGAAAGTTGGAAACAGGGAGGAAGGATCGACAGTTGGAAAAATAATGGCCTTGGTGATAGAAACTATGCTGGAGATCGCATGATAGAATTTTGCAAGACCAGTGAGTACTTCATTGCAAATATTGTTTTTCAACAACATAGATGGCAAGTATACAGGTGGACCTTACCAGGTGGGATACACACGAATCAAATCTGCTACATCTGTGGAAAGAGATGATAGAGAAGCTCAATGTCATCAGTCAGAACAAGGCCAGGGGCTGGCTGCAGAACAGATCATCAGTTGCTCATATGGAAGTTCAAGTTGAAGCTGATGAAAAATTAAATAGATAGGGTAGTAATTAATATTTCTATCTAATAAATGTGAAAACTAAGGTTTAATTTTTTTAATTGTACTTTAGATGAAGGTTTACAGAACAAATAGTTTTCTCATTAAACAGGACATGTTTTTTTTTGACATTGGTTAACAACCCCACAACATGTCAACAGTGTCCCTTCTCAACCTTGGGTTCCCTGTTACCAGCTTTCCTGTCCCTCCTACCTTCTAGTCCTTGTCCCTGGACTGTTGTGCCCCATTAGTCTCGTTTTGTTTAATGGGGCTGTCTAATCTTTGAATGGTGAACCTTGGGAATGACTTCATTACTGAGCTAAAAGGATGTCCGGGGGCCACACTATTGGGATTTCTCCAGTCTCTTGTCAGGCCAGTAAATCTGGTCTTTTTTTGTGAGTTAGAATTTTGTTCTACATTTTTCTCCAGCTCTGTCTGGGACCCTCTGTTGTGATCCTTGTCAGAGCAGTCAGTGGTGGTAGCTGAGCACCATCTAGTTGTACTGGACTCAGTCTGGTGGAGGCTGTGGTAGTTGTGGTCCATTAGTCCTTTGGACTAATCTTTCCCTCGTATCTTGTTTTCTTCATTCTCCCATGCTCTCAAAGGGGTGAGACCGGTAGAGTGTCTTAGATGGCTGCTTACAGGCTTTCAAGACCCCAGACGCTGCTCAACCAAGGTAGCATATGGAACATTTTCTTTATAAACTATATTATGCCAGTTGAACTAGATGTTCCTTGAGACCATGGTCCCCACAGCCCTCCACCCAGCAATTCAGTCCCTCGAGAATTTGGATGTGTCTATGGAGTTTCCATGACCTTTCCTTGTACAAGTTGTACTGGCTTCCCCGGTATTGTGTACTGTCTTGTCCGCCACCAAAGTTATCACTTATCTATTGTCTATTTAGTTTCCCCCTCACCCCTCCCCTCCCTTGGAACCATCAAAGATTGTTTCTTTTCTTGTATAAACCTTTTCATGCATTTTTACAGTAGTGGTCTCGAATAATACTTGTCCACTAAGGTTAATTTTGGATAACAAGTTTCATGTACTTTTATTTAGTGATTGTTTTTCCTCCTTTAAAAATCATAAAACATATACTACTTTAAAATATATGTATCAGATGAATTTAAGTTAAAAAAAATTAAAAGAAACACTCAAATACTTACCCTATAGCTGAAGAAGTCATCTATTTTCAATATCATTGAAGCCCTCTGTGTTTGCCATTCTATCCCTTTCAGCTTCATTCTCCTCAGAAATAACCACTCTCTTTGAATTGTAAGTTTTACGTGCTTTTGAACTTTAGAAAATGGTATCTCACAGTATATATTTTTACATAACTTGAGTTTTTTGTAAGATTCATCCATTTCGATGTATGGAACTAGAGATTGTTGAGCTTTACTTACGTAGAATATTTGTTGTATGAATACATAAACGATGCATTTTTCTACTCTTTGGTTATTGATTTTGTACGGTTGTTTTTTACTCATAAAAATAATGCTGTTATGAGTATTTTCAGTTTATATGTCTTTCTAGTAAATAGTAACTACGTGGATTCTGGTTTTTTTTTTGAAGGGCCAAGCCATTTATTCAAAGCTAGGTCTAGCTCCATTGCTCTAGGTCCTGTCTCCCCTGATGGTGTCCCTTGTTACCTTTCTCCCAGGCCTGCTGTCTTTCTGTCTCAGCATTCACTTTAGTGTCTCACAGAGAAAAAAGGATGCCAGAGGGACTGATTGCCCTTATCCACTTCTATCCCCTATTCTTTATTTAATTCTTCCAGACAGTACAGTGAGAAGTTCACAGGCTTTGGGCCAAAGCCATGGTCTTTGATGCTCTGTTTAACTTTGTTCTCAGTTTTTGCATCTGTAAAATGGGGGCAGTGATGCCTGCCTTCCTGAGTTATTGTAAGTGTAGAGCATGTGAAATACCTGGCACATCACAGACAATAAGCACACATTACTTACTGATAACCTGTATCTTCTTTCCTCCTCTCCTAGTGGGAAGGATGGGGTGGAGAAAACCATCTTATTTCACAAAGCTCCATTTTTGTGTCAAAAGTGTTGATTTCTGATTAAACCTTTAAATTCAGTCAGTCATACAACTAGCCTGTAAGCTCCCTGATGATAGGGTCTGGCATTTTGTAATTGCTGGAAAACATTTGTTAAGTAATGAAATACACCGATTCGCCAGGCCTGCCTCTTGACCTTCTTGGAATCTGGTAAGGATTTATTTCCTTGGGAAACGGAAATCTCCTAGAGGGCAGTACCTTCATCACCTTTTGATCCCAAGGCCCTTGACTGCAGTAGCTGCTGGTAATTCTTCTCCTTTCTTTTTTTTTATTGTACTTTAGGTGAAGGTTTACAGAACAAATACTTTCTCATTAGACAGTCAGTATACATATTGTTTTATGACATTGGTTAACAACCCCACGACATGTCAACACGTTCCCTTCTCGGCCTTGGAGGACCTTTTTTTTTTTTGGTGAAAATATACATAGCCAAAGATAGACCATTTCAAAAATTTCTACGTGTACAATTCAGTGAAGTCAATTATGTTCTTCCAGTTGTGCTGCTATTCTCACTTTTGATGAAGGTTTACGGAACAAAATAGTTTCTCATTAAACAGTTAGTACACATATTGCCCTATGACAATGGTTAAGAACCCCACTACATGTCAACACTGTCCTTAGTCAACCTTGGGTTCCCTATCACCAGCTTTCCTATCCCTTTCTGCCGTCTAGTCCTTGTCCCTGGACTGCTGTGCCTCATTAGTCCCGTTTTGTTTTATGGGGCTGTCCAATCCCTGACTGAACAGTGAACCTTGGGAGTGACTTCACCACTGAGCTAAAAGGGTGTCTGGGGGTTGTACTCTCGGGGTTTCTCCAGTCTCTGTCAGGCCAGTAAATCTGGTCTTTTTTTTTGTGTTAGAATTTTGTTCTACATCCTTCTCCATCTCTGTCCAGAACACTCTGTTGTGATCCTGGTCAGAGCAGTCAGTGGTGGTAGCTGGGCATCATCTAGCTGTACTGGACTCAGTCTGGTGGAGGCCTTGGTAGCTGTACTCCATTAGTCCTTTGGACAAATCTTTTCCTTGTATCCTGTTCTCTTCATGCTCCCTTGCTCCTGAAGGGGTGAGACCAGTGGAGTATCTTAGATGGCAACTCACAGGCTTTTAAGACCCCAGACGCTACTCATCAAGGTAGAGTGTAGAACACTGTCTTTATAAACTGTGTTATGCCAGTTGAGCTAGATGTTCCCCGAGACCATGGGTGGATTCTATTTTTGAAAAATTCAGTCTCTGTTTATCTTTTAACAATAAGGTGTAGTCTATTTACGTTTATTGTGATTTCTTACTACCAAGTTACTATGTTTTATATTTTATTTTTCTTAGTCCATTTACATTTATTGTGATTTCTTACTACCAACTATGTTTTATATTTATTTTTCCCCTCTACTGTTTTAGAAGATTTATACTCTTTTTTTCCCCTTAATTAGTTTCCTGTAAATTATAATGTACTTGATTAACCTACCAAAGTCTAAAGTTAATTACTATCTTTACTCTCATTTTGATTAATTCAGGAACCATAATCTGCTTTTAATTCCTAATTTTTTGTTATTCCTATCAGTATCTTAATTCTCCTTTTATTAAAATCTTTGTATATTAGATATTATTGTTTTATACCCTTGGCTTAAATTTTTTTTTTTTTTAGAATTCTGTTTACATTTTCCTTTTGGAATAATTTTTCTACTTCTTGAAGTATGATTTTAGAAGTTCTTTAGAGAAGGTCTGTGGTTGCAAATGCTGCTCACTTTTGTTTTTCTGAGAGTATCTTTATTTTACTTTTGTTTTTGAAAAATATAGTTTTGTTGGATATAGAATTCTAGTTACAAATTTTTTTTCTTTGATCATGCCAATGACCTCTGGCTTCTACTCTTGACCTTGAGAAGTCAGCTGTCAGCATAATTGTCATTTCTTTGTAGAAAATCTAACTTTATTTCTCTAAATGTTTTGAAGATTTTATTTTCTTTGTGTTCTGTGTTTTTTGGGGGGGGGGTACTAGTATGGTTTTTATGTATTATTTATCTTGGTTCTCTGCATTTCCGTACTTATTTTAGAATCACCTTGTCAAATTTTACAAAAAAACTTGAGATTTTGATTGTGATTAATTAATTTGGGAAGAATGGATATTGTTACAATATTAAGCTTTCCAGTCCACAAACATAACGTTTTGTAGTTTACTGTACAGGGATCTTACTTTATTCCTAGATGTTTTTTTTTATGCTTTTGTAAATGATATTTAAAAAATGTCTGTGTTATTAAGTAGTTTTGAAAATGTAATAATTACTGTATACAGGTAGTCCCTGACTTATGACAGGGTTCCATTTGTACAGCTGTGTTGTAAGTCAGCCCTGACGTAATCGAATACCTATTTTTTTTTAGTTTTCATTATTATTGCTTTTTATCATCCGTATCTTTATAAATCTGTTCATTATTTGTATTTAGGTGTTGGTAACATTACATCTAAACTTACAGATATATTTTAATACATACATATATTACAGTATACACAAATCATACAAATTTACTCCGATGATGAAGAAGAATTGGACAGTATTGGCATTTTGTCAGTTGCAGTACTAATTCCATTTGTGGAATGTTCTCGATCATCTCGATTATCCCTGGGAATGAAGGTAGCATTTCTAGTCAGAAAATTAGTGACAGTTGTTTGCATGGTTCTTTTCTTTTTTTCTTCACATATTTGATTGTAACATCCCACTGCTTCCTGAATCTGCCTATCGACTTTAGCAAAGCGATCAGCATTTAGGTCCATGTTTTCAAGCAACTGAAGTTCCTGATTTAGTTTAGAAAAATCTCCAGCTAATCCTTTCACTGTAAAAATTTTTGACAACTTCTCTGCTTCTTCTCCCTTATTATTTTATACTTTTTCAGCATTTCTTTCCTCTTCAAAATCCATAAAGTCCTGATCTGTCAATTTCCATTCTTTTGCAATCTGTGAGCTGTTCCACATCGGCAGTATCAAGTTCTAAATTCATTGTTCTTGCCATATGGACCATTTTCCCACCAATCTTTTCATCATATTCTGATCAGATGCTTAGCGTGTGTTCACATAACTCAGCAATTTTTTCCAGCTCCCCTGCGTGCATTTTCCCATAACTTCTTCTCAGGAAGATGCAGTGTTCTGGATACACTGAAGAATATAATTCTTGCAGAAATCACATAATGTTACCATACCTCCATCTGTTGCAGCTATTGCTTGAGCAAATGTAGTCCATAGGTAATACGCCTTGAAAGTGGTGATTGCATCTTGATCCGTAGGCTGAATAACAGCTGTGGTATTGGGAGGTCGATACACCACTTTCACACCTGATTTAGATCATCTATGTGAGGAGGATGTCCTGGGTCATTATCAGATAGCAGCAAAATCTTGAAAGGAATGCCTTTTTCAGGGCAGTAGGCGCACACTTCTGGGATGAAACAGTTTAAAAACCAGTCTTCGAACAGCACAATTGTCATCTAGGCCTTGGAGTTACTTCTGTAGTAGATCAGCAGCTTATTTTTGTCAGTGTTTTTGAATGCTTTGGGGTTTTCAGAACAGTAAGTAAGAAGAGGTTTTAGTTTAAATCCAGCAGCATTTCTTGCAAGCAGCAGCATGATCCTACCTTTAAATGCCTTGAAACCAGACATCAGCTTTGCTGCTTTGTAAATATAGGTTTGTTCTGGCATCCTTTTCCAAAACAAGGCTGTTTCATCCACGTTGAAAATCTGCTCTGGTAGATATTCTTCATCTTGTGTAATCTTGTCCAGCTCATCTTTGAATTTTTCAGCATTTTCAGCATTGGCACTTCTCAGTTATACGCATGTTATGTGAGCCAAAAAAAAAAAAGGTAATAAGTGCAGTTTGTTGTAACTTGAATACATCATAAGTCGGAGACTACCTGTAATCTGCTATAATGAAATGCTGTAATTTAATAGTTATGTGTATATTTTATTATTTAAAAATTTCACTGACTTAAATAATACTACAATGAGTTGTTTCTTTAATAATAATTACCATTGGGAAGATCATTGGATGTAAGGATTTAAATTATTCTTTGGGGAGAAAGATGTGGCAGTCTGCTCCTGTAAAGATTACAGCCCTGGAACCCTATGGGGGCAGTTCTACTCTGTTGTTCTGTTGTTTTTAGGATCTCTGTGAGTCAGAATCTACTTGATGGCAGTGGTTTTTTTTTTTTTTTTTCTTTGTTATGGGTCTTCTAATTCATAACAAATTGCTTTCTCAGTGGTTTATATCAATTTATCATGCATCCTGAATGGTAGCCTTATCAGCATTTAATATTACCATGACTGTTATTTGCTGTTTTTATAAATGTAGAATGGTACCACCTTTTCTTTTTAACATCATTTCTTTGAATATTAGAAAGGCTGAACATGATAGTTGAATGCTTGTTTGCCCTCTTGTGTGAATTGGTCATTTATGTATGGGTCTTAATATTCTTGTAAAAGTAGAATAAGCTTTTCATATATTATACATATTAGATTGGTTTTTACACTCTTTTCTTATCCTTTTTTTTTTAAACCATATTGGATGGATTTTTTTGTTTATGTGTTAATTTTATTTTAATGTTAATTTTTCATTATGAAAGTTTAGAATGTATATGGTTGACTGTAATTATATTTTCCCTTGTCATCTCTTTTCTTTAATTCTTAGGAAGTTATTCTGCCACAGAGATAATAAATACAGTGTTTTGCTTTCTGCTAGCTTTAGTTTGGTTAAGGAAAAATCTTACAACTTATGTTTAATCCATCATCAGCTCATTTTGCTTTATCGTATTGGATATGGTTCTGTATTCTTTTTCCCTAATTGTCACCCAGTTATTCCACACCAACTTAATTTAAAAGCCTTTAAGTTCCCAGTATCTTAAAATAATTCTTTTTTCTATCATGTATGAAATTCTTACGTATTATTGGCCAGCCTTTTTTTATCCACTGATCTATATTTCTATTTTGTGACACTTTATTTTTTGGTATTACACTATAGTATGTTATGATATATTATGAAACCAGTAGTACCAGTTTTTCCATTCCCTTCATTTACTGTACATTTTTGTAATTTAAAAATGTATTTGCTTGGTTATTTTTAAAAATAACTCTTAAAATTTTGTTGCATTATAAAAATATGTTTGAGTTTTATTACATTTATTTGTTAACTGGAAGAATCGGCATATGTACAGTATTTTCTTGTTCAGGTACTTTTTATGTTCCCAAGTTCATTCTTTTTCTTAACAAGAGGTGAAAACTAACAGTGTTTGAGCACTGTTATGTACCTGCACTATCTTTAAATATGTATTGTTTGCATCATGTACATTTTAGAATTAGCTTGTCATATTCTACAGAAATCTTGCTGAGGTTTTGATTGAGATTATATAATGGTTTCTCTGGCTTCAGTACCCATGTACTTTGAATTATATGACATTATCTCTTGAAAATAATTGATTACTGATATGTATCTTTGGTTGCATTTGACCACTTAATGCTGAGTGCTTGCTCAAGAAAATAGACCTACCTTTCTTTTACAACCATATACTTAACAATGTAGTTTCTAAGTGAAAATTTATATTATTCAGTATACATAGTGCTAGCAGAACAAGACTATTACACCAGTTGCTTCTTATCTCTAGTGAAACCTGAGAACCTGAGAATTTCATCTTTTTTATCATTTAGATAATTTTCAGTCTTTATAGTGCCTATAGAGATAGTTTTCCAGGGAGAAAAAAAGAACTATGATTTTTTTTTTCCCTACAAAAGCAACATATACTCATTAAATGAATAATTTCTTTTCTAAGGATCTGCACAAAGCTGGTTCCTATGAGGGGGAGGTTAAAGATATCCCAGATGTCCAACTTTTCCAAACCGCTGTACCACTCTTAACATCAACTACTCCTCCCCTCAGCACTGTCTCTCCCATCTTTGAGTACTGTAATTCGCTGTAATATCTCACAGAACTCATGAACTGTATCAGGGAAATGGCTCACACTGTTGTGGAGGCTGGCAGTCCCAAATCCGTGAGTCAGGTGTAGGCTTCTCCTGACTCACGTGGCTTCCAGGGCCAGTGAACCCAAATCAGCAGCCCAGACAACAGACTGCTGGCTCACAAGACCACGGAAGCTAATGAATCCCAGAATCGGCAGGTCAGATGGCAGGCCGCTGGCTCAAGTCCCAAGAATGGGAGATCAGACAGTGATGCAGGATCCAGGTGCAGAGGGAGAGGGAGTCCTGCCAGAGCACCCACATATATATCTTGGATGCAGGCCACATCCCAGGGAAAGGCGTAACATGAATAAGGGTGGGACTTGAGTCACACCCTCCTGCAAGACTGTAAGTCAAGATACTTAATATACATCCCACACTAATCCTGCCTAATTAACATATAGTAGAAGATAGTACTTACAACATATAAAATGGAGGCTAATTAGGATAATTAGATCACAAAACAGAGAACAACCACACAATACTGGGAATCATGGCCTAGCCAAGTTGACATAACCCCAGCCATTACAGATTCCATATACTTTATTTGCATAGTCCCACTCAGTCATTGTGTGTGCGTCACAAAGACTATGGATAGAAGGGCCATATTAAGTAATTCATTTTACTGAACTCATTTAAAAGTTCATAAAACTGTACAGAAGTGGTAGAAGTAGAAAATAGAAGCCCCTTTTCCTCATGTCCAATTCCCTGCCCAAGGGGAAAACTCCATTAATAATTTATTTGGTGTCCTTCCAGACATTATCTGTACATAGACAAAAACCAAAAAACTAAACCCATTGCTGTCGAATCGATTCCAATCCATAGTGACTCTATAGGACAGAGTAGAACTGTCCCATAGGGTTTACCAAGGAGTGGCTGGTGGATTCAAACTGCTGACCTTTTGGTTAGCAGCCAAGCTCTTACCCACAGTGCCACCAGGGCTCCATACATAGACAAACACCTGCATATATGGACTTATGTTTTATTTTCTTTATGCAAATGGGAGCTATATTATACACACTCTTCTACTTGCTTTTTTCACTTAACAGTGTATCTTGGATATCAGAATATTTAGCTCTATCTTTGCTTTTTACCCCCAACTTTTATTATGAAAAATTTCAAGTATATAGATAAGTTGAAAGAACGGTAGAAGGAACACCTGTATACATACCTCTAAGATTCATTATACCTTATCTTTTAAACAAATCATATATTTTTTCTTCTATTTTTATTTGAGGTGAAATTCACATAACATAAAATTAACCATTTTAAAGTGTACAATTCAGTGACATTTTGTACATTGACAATGTTATGCAGCCATCACCTCTAGTTCCAAAACATTTTCATCATCCCCAAAGGAAACCCTGTACTCATTAAGTGGTTGCTTGCCATTCCCTCACCTCCAGCCCCTGGCAGCCATCAGTCTGTTCTGTCTGTATGAATTTACGTATTCTGAATATTTCATATAAGTGGAATAATACAAGATGTGGCCTTTTGTGTCTGACTTCTTTTGGTTACCGTAATGTTTCAAGGTTCATCCACATTGTAGAATGTATCAGATAGTTTTACTTAAGAACTAGATTGTAGTTAGCAGGGAAGAGAAAGAAAACCTTCCATAGATGAAGTTATAAAACAATTTTTAAGAATAACTAATATTACTTGAAATCATCATTTATTATTCTCATCATTAATTATTCTTATTATTTCTACTCCATTTTTCTATCTGCTTTCTCCTTGGAGAAAACATTCTCATCATCTAGATAGAGCTCATAGAGGTAAATAGGTCAAACTTTTGAGGTTTTCCTTGAGAATGCAGGTAGGTAATGAAAATATTTGTGTTACAATATCCAGGCTTTGTGCTAAGTACTTTCATAGATATTTCATTTTATCTTAATTGTAACTCTCTGAAGTAATTAGTATCACCTCATTTTATGTATGAGAAAATTGAGGCACAGAGTAGATAATTTGATTAAAGGTAGTAAATATTGCCAAAGCCTAGATATAAACCACTGCTTTTTCACTGTGGATGGGCAGGTGCCCACACTATCTTACAGAAGGTGCCTAGAACTGGGGAGCCTATAGAGGGATCTGCATATTGTGGGAAACTGATTTGATGTCAGAGCACTCATTCATGCCCACTTCCAAATGGATTTTTCTTGTGTGTGTGTGTATAGTTGTATGTGATATACATTGAAGAAGAGAAAAGGTTATTTTTAGCAAGGATTTTTGAATTAAATATAATTATTTGAATAATTTATAGATTTGCCTTTTGGCTTTGTTTTAGAGCATTTTTTGGTCCTGATCATATTGATTTATTTTATGTATTTAAAAATTTTTAATACAGCCATGCGCCACATAATGCCCACAACATCTGACCGCATATACATCTGTGGTCCCATAAAGTTATGACAGAGTTCAGAAATCCCAATTGGAGAAGGAGATGTAGTGGACATAACCAGACATAGCAAATGCAAAAGCTTCCCGCATGCAACATGTGTATTTCACGTCTCTTGTATTCAAAGTGATTGCGCTGCCATGCATATAATGGTACAGTACATATATAACCTGTAATACATGTCTTGATAATCATAATAAATGCCTGTGTTACTGGCTTATGTACATACCGTACTTTCTACTGTTATTTTAATGTGAACTTTCCCTACTTACAGACAAAAAGTTTCCTGTATAACAGTGTATCCTTCATTTCGTAGGCAGCAGCATTCCAATCTTGTGTATGGAACGTCTCTTGACTGTATGTAGCATTATCTTTTTGTTTAATTTTCTTTTGAAAATATTATCGTGAAATGCATCATGGCTACCGAAAGCAGCAAAACCAGTGCTAGTAAAAGCAACAGCAAGAGACAAAGGAGAAGTATTGATCTGTAAGGGAAACAAAAGGTTATTAAACAACACGAAGGTGGAAAATCAGCCAGTGCTTTTACTCAAGAGTTAGGCATGTCTGTTTGCTAAGTATGTAATAAGGTGTTTGCACAACATCCAAACCACAAAACACCCTATTTCGTAGAATGTATCATGGATGTTAAGCGACACATGAATGTATACCCTATTTTCCGCTGTATCAAAATTTAGACTGCCTGTTCTTTCTTTTTCTAATCTTTGTATTTCATGTTGTTAGCTTTTACACATTTTGTCACTTATGTAGATTCCCATTACTGAATTTAACTTTTGAGGCAGAATTTATTCTTTATATTTCTACATAAGAATATACTTAGAGATGAGAAGAAGTATGTATAGCCAGAGTTGATCAATATATTTTTTTTCCTTAGATGTCTATTGGGTGTTGACTTCATTAGGCCAGCTGGGTGGTGTAAATGGTTAAGCACTTGATACCAAGCCCCAGGAAATCAAAGACAACTATGTTGCTCAACATTTTATCTCTAGGGTCTAGAATAGAACTTGATACATATTAAAAAAACAAAAAACCGAACCCATTGCCATCGAGTCAATTCCAACTCACAGCAATACTGTAGAACAGAGTAGAGCTGCCCCATACGGTTCCCAAGGCTGAAATCTTTATGGAAGCAGACTGCCACATCTTTCTCCCGTGGAACAGCTGGTGGTTTCAAACCACTGACCTTTTGGTTAGTAGCTGAGCACTTAACCACTGTGCCACTAGAACTCCTTGATGTATATAGGTGTTCCATAAATATGTGCTGTTTTGATTTGACAGTAATCTGTAGGTCTTTGTTTGAAGTGTTTTGTATAATCCTTCATTATCTAGAACAGTGATTACCTTCTTTGTCTTTGGAAACTGAGAGTTCCTGAAAGAATGTGCGATTATAGAGGATTTGTTTTACTTCTGGCTACTTCATAACCTTCAGTTTTTGGGTTTGATATTTAGGGTTATGAAAAACATCGCCATAAACATTTCAGCATTAAAAATATAAATTATATTTGTAAAACAAAATTCATCTTATTTCAGTTTGTTGGAAGTTTCTTTCTTTTTTGGCCGTAGCAGAAGCATTTAATTTTGTAGAATGAAAGCATCAAAGGATAACCCCCAAATGACATGTATTCAAATATATTTTTGTAAGGTTGAGGAATACTGATATATTTACCCATTCATCATAGTTTTTTGCATCAAAGTACAGAAATAAGTTCCTAAAATAAGTTTCTTTCTATGACTTTTAAGGCATGGCTTTCCCTTTTGTAATTTTGGCTTTGTTTAAATAATAATAATAATTTCTTAACATTTATATTAAAGAGATCTTTAGAGATCACAAAAATTCTAATTAAAAATCATCATTTTGCCTATAGAATAGCTTATGGCTTCTGAAAAACATCAAATATACTTTACCAAATTTATACTAATTTTTTTCCAATATAGTATACTTTCTTAATGTAGAACATACATACTTTTAGAACAGTTTAACCTTTTTTGCTTTCTGTAAATCAAGAATATATTTGATAAGCTATGCTTATCATATTTTCAAACTCATGCTTAAACTGTTGCCTCTGGCTGGAATAGTTCCCCTGTTCTCTACCTGATTAAATCCTACTTAATCTCTAAGAACATCTCTGATGTCATCCCCTTTGCTAAAGCCTTCATCAGCCATGCCTCCTACTCCAGGTTAATCCCTTCTACAAGTTCTGTAAATTTACTGCTACTTTACAGCACGTATCACATAATTTTATAAGTAAGTTGTGTTTGTGTTGATCTCCTGAGATAAATGGGGAGTTTCTTGAACTGACTATGAATTATTAATCTTTGTCTTTCTAGCACGTATTGTTGTGCCTGGTACACTAAAGATTCCAGGTATTTACTGAATTTTAACTATTGGGTGCTCTTGAGTTCCTTAGTTCCCAAAGGTAGAACCTTGCATAGAATTTGTGGTTTTGTTAAACTTCAGTGAGAATATCAGTCACTACTTTGGTTAAATAACTTTGCTTTAAGAAAGCTTGTAATTGAAAATGAATCAAGTTAAAAACTTTTCATTGGTGAATTTATATATTTTAAAGATTTTACTTTCTAAAATGAACTTCATTATTGTTTTTACTTTCTTTATGGCAGTGTTAACAGTTAAATTACAGAATCTCATTCTCGAGGTATCTATTTTACCTTTTCATTTTTTTATTTTTTAGTTTTTTCTTCAGAAGCTGCCCATTTAGTCTCTTGTATCTACTTGAGCTAAGAGGCACACTCCTCACAAGTATCACTTAATGTCCCACAGTCCAGTCCAATCCCTGTCTGAAGAGTTAGTCTCGGAAATTGTTTTATTTCTGGGTTGATAGAGAATCCAGGGGCCATGCTTTCCAGGGTTCCTCCAGTCAGTCAGACCATTAAGTCTGGTCTTACTAGAATTTGAGTTCTGCACCCCACCTTTCTCCTGCTCTATCAGGGACTCTCTGTGTGTTCCCTGTCAGGGCGGTCATTGGTGGTAGCCAAAACCATCTAGTTCTCCTGGTCTCAGACAGATGAAGTCTCTGGTTTATGTGGCCCTTTCTGTCTCTGGGCTAATACTTTCTTTGTGTCTTTTGGTGTTCTTCATTCTCCTTTACTCCAGGTGGTTGGGACCAATTGATGCATCTTAGATGGCTACTTGTAAGCTTTTAAGACTCCAGAGGCCACTCACCAAAGTAGGATGCAGAACATTTTCTTAATAAGCTTTGTTATGCCAGTTGACCTCGATGTCCCCTGAAAGCATGGTCCCCAGACCCTACCCCTGCTACTGTGTCCCTCAAAGTGTTTGATTGGATTCAGGAAACTTCTTAGCTTTGGTTTAGTCTAGTTGTGCTGACTTCCTCTATAGTGTGTGCTGCCCTTCCCTTCACCTAACATAATTCTTATGTACTGTCTAGTTAGTAAATAACCCTCACCCTCCATCCCCACCCTCGTAACCATCGAAGAATGTTTTCTTCTGTTTTTAAACCTTTTCTTGAGTTCTTATAATAGTAGTCTTATACAATATTTGTCTTTCTGTGACTGACTGAATTCACTAATCATAATGCCCTCCAGATTCCTCCGTGTTACGTTTCACGACTTCATCGTTGTTCTTTATTGTTGCATAGTATTCCATTGTGTGGATATACCATAATTTGTTTATCCTTTTGTCTGTTGATGGGCATCTAGCTTGTTTCCATCATTTTGCTATTGTGAACAGTGCTGCAGTGAAGATGGATGTGCGTATATCTATTCGTGTGACGGCTCCTGTTTCTCTAGGATATATTCCAAGGAGCGGGATAGCTGGATCATATGGTACTTCTATTTCTAGCTTTTTAAGGGAGCACCAAATTGATTTCCAAAGTGCTTGTACCATTTTACATTCCCACCAACCGTGTATGTGTTCTAATCTCTCCACAACCTCTCCAGCATTTATTATTTTGTGTTTTTTGGATTAGTGCTAGCCTTGTTGGGGTGAGATGATATCTCACTGTAGTTTTGATCTGTATTTCTCTAATGGCTAATGATTGTGAGCGTTTCTTCATGTGTCTGTTAGCTGCCTGAATATCTTCTTTGGTGAAGTACCTATTTATATCCTTTGCCCATTTTTCATTGGGTGATTTGTCTTTTTGTTGTTGAGATTTTGCAGTATCTTATATATTTTAGAGATTAGACGCTGATCAGACTTGTTGTCGCCAAAAATTTATTCCCAGTCTGTAGGTTGTCTTTTTCCTCTTTTGGTGAAGTCTTTTGATGAGCGTAAGTGTTTGATTTTTAGGAGCTCCCAGTTGTCTAGTCTGTCTTCTGGTGCTTGTGCATTGTTACATATGGTTCGTATTCTGTTTATGCCATGTATTAGGGCTCCTAGCATTGTCCCTAGTTTTTCATCCCTGATCTTTATCGTTTGTGATTTTATATTTAAGTCTTTGATCCATTTTGAGTTATTTTTTGTGTGTGGTGTGAGATATGGGTCTTGTTTCAGTTTTTTGCAGGTGGATATCCAGTTATGCCAGCACCATTTGTTAAAGAGACTGTCTTTTCCCCAATTAACAGGCTTTGGGCCTTTGTCAAATATCAGCTGCTCACGGGTGGATGAATTTATGTCTGGATTCTCAGTTCTCTTCCATTAGTCTGTTGTATCAATACCTGGCTGTTTTGACTACTGTGGCAATATAATAGTTTCTAAAATCAGGTAGTGTGAGGACTCCCACTTTGTTCTTCTTCTTGAGTAATGCTTTATTTATTCAGGGCCTCTTCCCTTTCCATATGAAGTTACTGATTTGTTTCTGCATCTCATTAAAAAATGCCAGTGGAATTTGGATTGGGAATGCATTGTATCTATAGATTGCTTTGGGTAGAATTGACATTTTCACAATGTTGAGTCTACCCTATCCATGAGCAAGGTGTGTTTTTCCACTTTCACAGGTCTCTTTTGGTTTCTAGTAGTAGTGTTCTGTAGTTTTCATTGTATAGCTCTTTTACGTCTCTGGTTAGATTTATTTCTAAGTATTTTATCTTCTTGGAGGTTATTATAAATGGTATTTATTTGGTAATTTCCACTTTGAGGTTCTCTTTGTTGGCGTAAAGGAATCCAGCTGATTTTTGTATGTTTATCTTGTATCCTGAAACTTTGCTGAAATTTTCTATTAGTTCCAGTAGTTTTCTTGGGGGTTCTTTGGGGTTTTCTGGGTATAGGATCATATCATCTGCAAATAGAGATACTTTGACTTCTTCCCTACCAATTTAGATGCCCTTTATTTCTTTTTCTAGCCTAATTGCTCTGGCTAGGAACTCCAGCACAATGTTGAATAAGTGGTGATAGAGAGCATCCTTGTCTGGTTCCCATTCTCAAGAGGAATGCTTTCAAAGTCCCTCCATTTTGGATGATGTTGGCTATATAAATGCCCTTAATTATATTGAGGAATTTCACTTCTGTTCCTATTTTGTTGAGAGTTTTTATCATGAATGGGTGTTGAACTTTGTCAAATGCCTTTTCTGCATCAATTGATGAGATCATGTGGTTTTTGCCTTCTGTTTTATTTATGTGATGGATTACATTGATTGTTTTTCTGATGTTGAACCATCCCTGCATACCTGGTATAAATCCCAGTTGGTCGTGGTGAATTATTTTTTTCATATGTTGTTGAATTCTGTTGGCTAGAATTTTGTTGAGGATTTTTGCATGTTCCTGAGGGATATTGGTCTGTAGTTCTCTTTTTTTGTGGTGTCTTTACCTGGTTTTGGTATCAGGGTTATGGTGGCTTCATAGAATGAGTTTGGGAGTATTCCATCCTTTTCTATGCTCTGAAATACCTTTAGTAGAAGTGGTGTTAACT
>NW_004443991.1:2495804-2497638 GCF_000243295.1 Trichechus manatus latirostris | reverse complement strand
TATTCTGTTATGATTCTTTTAATTTCAGTTGGGTCTGTTATGATATCAGCCATCTCAATTCTTATAGGGGTTATCTGCATCCTCTCCTGTTTTTCTTTTGTCAGTTTGGCCAGTGTTTTATCAGTTTTGCTGATCTTTTCAAGGAAGCAGCTTTTGATCTTGTTAACTCTTTCAGTTGTTTTTCTATTCTCTATTTCACTTAATTCTGTTGTAATTCTTATTATTTCCTTTCTTCTGGCACGTGAGGGCTTCTTTTGCTGCTGTGTTTCTACTTGTTCCGGATGTAGGTTTAATGTTTTGATTATGGCCTTTCTTCACATTGCTTTTGCTGTGTCCCAAAGGTTCTAGTAGGATGTATTTTCATTCTTGTTTGATTCTATGAATTACTTTAGTCTATTCTTAATTTCTTCTATAACCCAGTAGTTTTTGAGCAAGGTGTTGTTCAGTTTCCATGTGTTTGATTTTTTTCCTTGCTTTTTCTTTTGTTGATTTCTGCTTTTATGGCTTTATGGTCAGAAGAGATGCTTTGTAATATTTAGATGCTTTGGATTTTGTTATGACTTGCTTTATGGCCTAATATGTGATCTATTCTGGAGAATGTTCCATGTGCATTGGAAAAGAAAGTATACTTGGCTGCTATTGGGTGGAGTGTTTGGTATATGTCTATGAGATCAGGTTGGTTGATCGTAGCATTTAGCTCTTCCGTGTGTTTGTTTAGCTTCTTTCTGGATGTTCTGTCCTTCACCCAAAGTGGTGTATTGAAGTCTCCTAGTACTATTGTGGAGCTGTCTCTCTTTTCAGTGCTGTTAGAGTTTGTTTTATGTATTTTGGAGCCCTGTCATTGAGTGCGTAAATATTTATTATAGTTATGTTCTCCTGGTGTATTAACCCTTTAATCATTATATAGTGTCCTTCCTTATCCTTTGTGGTGGATTTTACTTTAATGTCTGTTTTGTCAAAGATTAATATTGCCACTTCTGCTCTTTTCTAATTTTTGTTTGCTTGATATATTTTTTCATCCTTTGAGTTTTAACTTGTTTGTGTCTTTAAGGTGTTTCTCTTGTAGGCAGCATGTAGGTGGATCATGTTTTTTTATCCAATCTGCCACTCTCTGTCTCTTTGTTGGTGCATTTAGTTCATTTACATTAAGCATAATTATTGATAGGTACAAGTTTAGTGCTTTCATTTTGATGTCTTATTTTTTGTGTTGTTCAGTTTCTTTGTTCCCCTTAATTTTCTGAGCTGAGTTGTTTTTCTTTATGTATTTTCTTTTCATCTTTTTCATTGTTGCTGATTTTGTGTGTGCTGAGTCTTTATATTTTTCTATTTTTTATTTTGATTTGTAGGATTGTTAGTTTCCTTTGTGGTTACCTTAATATTTACCCTGTGTTTCTAAGTTTATACCAGTCTTTTATTTCTTTATATCGCCTTGACTACCCTCCATATGAAAAGTCTGTGTCTACATTTTTAAAGTCCCTGTCTTTTGTATTAATGTTGTCAGTTTTTACATATTGATATTTCTGTTTCCCTATTTTCAGTGTTTTGGCTTTGATATATTTTTTGTGACTTCCCTATCTGAGTTGATATCTGGTTCTCTGTCCTGTGTTCTATTCTTGCGTTGTTATCTGATGTTACTGATTTTCTGACCAGAGGACTCCCTTTAGTATTTCTTGTAATTTTGGTTTGGTTTTTGCAAATTCCCTAAACTTCTGTTTATCTGGAAGTGCCCTAATTTCGCCATCATATTTGAGAGACAGTTTTGCTGAATATATAATTCTTGGCTGGCAGTTTTTTTCCTTCAAGGCTTTATGTATGTCATGCCATTGCCTTCTTG